>NC_091474.1:186110783-186410783 GCF_036971445.1 Narcine bancroftii
ATATAATTATATTTGGCCCGCGATATAATTATATTTGGCCCGCAAGATCATTTCAAAAATGTATTAGAGGTGGCCCGCCCTGCAGCGAGAGCCGATGCTGTTTTTTGGTAATGTCACCCCCACCATCCTCCCCCTTCATTGCACCCCCTAACTATCCCCTCCCCCCTAAAACCACCCCCCTTAAAAGATGGCCAAAATATTCTCAAAAAGGAATCCAGAATGGTAAAGTTCCACAAACCTTCTGCTGGGAATCCTAACTACACCCGGGCATCAGATCCACGGGTTGCGGAGGGAGCAAGAGTGTTGCAGGTTGACCGTGCAAACTTTGAGAACGGGGAAAACAAAATTGTAACACGAGAAGTCTGTCGATGTATCAGCCGGCAAGCCAGTTGGAAGGCTCCCCGCAGAACCAGTCACTTCTCCCACCTGTCGAGCGGTGCGGCGGATTGGCGAGCGCCTGTGATTTCCTGTCGGCGTGACGGGCATGGCAGGCTGCGCTCGACCCCGGGCAGCACGAGCCCCGCGCGACTGGCACCGGATGGCCCTTCCACAGCGCGAGCGCACTTCTCCCGGTCGCCACGGCCTTCAGCGTTTGCACCCGCGCGGACCTCAGGGACAGCTGGTTCGGCCCTGCACGTGAAGAGAGAGATGGTGGCTGTCCGCAAAGGCTGATCGGCAGCGCGCTGGGCCTGAGTGGGTGGGTAAGCAGGGGTGGGCAGAGGGTGTAGGTGAGGAGTAATGGGCAGGGGAAGTTATGGTGGTGCGAGGGGCAGTTAGAGGGAGGGATGAGTAGAAGGAGGGGTGGATAGGGAAGAGGTAAAAGGGGAGGGGCAGGGTGAGTAGGGGAGGGGTGATTAGAGGGTGAGAGACGGGTAGAGGGAGGAACAGGTTGAGGGGAGAGGCAGTAGAGGGGCGTGTATAGGATGGGGTGGGTAGAGGCAGAGCGAGTGGAGTGAGGGGTGAGTAGAGGTTGGGTAAAGGACTGGTCAGGTAGAGGGATGGTGGGTCAAGGGTGAATAGAGGCTTAGAGCCTGAGGAGTGAGCAGGAAATGCTGAGTCCTGATGCAGGCCAAAATGGACACAGCCTGTGAATGCTGACTACATCTCCACAGGGACCAAATATGTTTCCCTCAGGTCAAGCAAAGGGTGAACTTGAGCTACCTACTCCTGACCTGCAACATTATCCTCCTAAAGTTATATCCTAAAGTTTAACATTACATATGTTGAAAGAAGAGAAAACATGCAGATGTTGTTGAAAATTTTCAATAAATATTTAGTTCGGCCCTCGACTTCGTCCAAGTTTTTAATTTTGGCCCTCCGTGAATTTGAGTTTGACACCCCTGCTATAGATCAGTACTTGCAGTAGATTTTACCACTGTCTTTTATAACTTGTGTGTTTGTGTGTTTTATTCCTGCTACAATTTCCCACACTCTTCTATTAATTGTCATGTTGCAAAACCTTGTGTCCAGGCTCGTCTCTCTTGAACCTGACACTTTCTTAACACAACAATGACCAGTGCGGGGACCGACAGTGGGCCACCGGGAGAGTCTCCAAACAGCCCTCCACCAGCCCCCAATGATAGCAGTGATGGCTAGTGAGCAACGCAGCGACTATAATCACTGTCAGTGTTAATCACCATTATCACCCCTATTTCAACTTGGCATATATGAACAGGAGATTATTTTTGAGCCATTTTTGGGGAAAAAAAAGAGGGTCTAACATGCCGTCAAATACTGTATGTTATAAGTGACACTTGAAGCTGACGTGTTACATGTTCCATTTTCTTTGTTCCCAAAATGCCAGCTTACTGTGTAAAATGACACACTGACCCAGCATTATGCCGGCTTTGGTCAGTTCTGTGCAAAAATCTCTAATGACTCTCTATTACCTTCCACAAATGCTGCTCGACTCATTGAGTTCCTGCCTCATTATGTACGTTTCACAAGAAGGAGGTGACGGTCTCATTTAAACCCACACCTTAGGGAAGTCCTTCTCAGCATTGAACTGTTTTTCACATTTCAAATGATTTTATCATTTCACAGTTGAGAAAAATTAAGTTATGCTTTGTATCTACTACTGGAATTTATTTGAAATCTACAAAAATAGAGAGATTTTGCTTTAAATGATTATTCATTGATTTTTGCCTTAGCTTTAGAAGTATCATCTTAGAATCCAGCATCATCTACAAAAAACTGACTATATCTCTCGATCTTGTTAGCTACCATTGTTTCTCTAGAGGCAGTGACAATGTTTAAAAAAATAAGTTGTTGCCTATTTAAAATAGAACGGAGGCTTTTTTTTCCTTCTTTCTAAAGGCCTTTTCATATCAGGTCTCCGCCTAGAGGCTGGCTACAAGAGCAATCTAAAACTTAAAACTTACCTTTCAGACAGCAGTCTTAAAAGGCTGATCCAGTGTCCCATTCACATCGAGAGGTGCCCCGTAGCGCCCTCCGGAGCTGATGGAGGCAGGAAAACTAGTGCCGTAGCACCACCCATCATAAATATGGGGAAAAGCAATGGCCGTCTTCCCTACCCATCATTCCCCCATGCATTTGGAACTGTTCTGGGAACCACAGAGTGGTTCCAGGTGCACGGAGGATTATGGGTAGGGAAGACAGCCATTGCTCTGCCGCGTTTTGTGCTGCAGATAGCCGTCCCGAAAGACAAAGTAGCCCAGTGAGGCTGTCACAGCCTGCACCGGCCACCCCCTGATGGCTCCCGCTGACTCCTATGGCTCCCGCTGCCCCAATGAACCCCGGTGACAGCTCCTATTGCCCCATTGGCCCATGCTGATGGCTCCCGCTGGCCCAACAGCCCCTGCCGCCCCACCAGCTTCCGCCCGCCATCCTGCCTTGAGGGGGTCATGGAGGGAGAGGGGTGAATGGGGGGGGATGAGTCACGGGCTGACAACATCATCAGCCTGACCCTAACCAGCGGCTTGGAGCGGCTGTGCATTCAGATCAGGCGGCAGAGCGCAGCACTCCACCAATTATCTTTCCCTGAGAAGTGATGGAATCAGCGCCTAAGAGCTGACCACCACACATTCAGAAAGGTATGGGCAAAGTACGTCCGCTTTTACAGATGGGTGTTTTCCCTGCTTGAAAGAATCTTCAAGAACTTCCTTCTTCAAAAGGCAGTACTAGCAGCATCTTTGAATATTAAGTTAGAGGTAGAAAAATTCCCATTGAGTAAGGTGTGAAAGATTACTTGGAATAGGTATGAATGCAGAGTTAATGTGACAATCAGGTGAGCCACTGAGTTC
Source organism: Narcine bancroftii (assembly GCF_036971445.1). Lineage (NCBI taxonomy): Eukaryota > Metazoa > Chordata > Chondrichthyes > Torpediniformes > Narcinidae > Narcine > Narcine bancroftii. The sequence continues at coordinate 186,114,047 of NC_091474.1, forward strand.
TTGAGTACCAGAGTGTCTCAAAAGGAAAGTTTCATACTCCTATATTTAATTTGTATATTCAAATACTTGTTGCTTTCATCAGTTTACCCAATTCAGAGGACAATGGAAGCTAAGCACTGATAAAAATTAGTTCTTGTGAGAACCTAGTTATGGATGCATTTAAAAAAAACTGCATTATATTACCACAGAAACAAATCAAGAGAATTTTTTTCTATTACATTTTTTGTGATTACGTTCAGTTATGACTCTTACACAGACGCTGAGAAGTGAGAAATTTGCTCAAATTTCCAGCAACACGGGGTATGTAAAAAAATTGTGACAAAATTAGTAGCTAATTTCCATCCTAACATTTTTCCTGTAGGAGCCTGAGACATTTTTACAGACCACCTGCAGTCTAAACTGAACTGTGGATGGTCTGCCACAATAAGCTAATGAACACGACGTACAAGAGGACACAGATGACAAGTTCAGCTCATCGCATGTCATCACCAACCTACCAACAGCCAGTGTCTTGCTGAAGAGGAACCTGGCAAGTAATTGGATCAAAGCATGCAAAACAAACTTGCCGGTCTCAAATTAATTTTCAGCAAACCTATTGGTGATTGTCAGAATTCATTCAATATCTAAGGCAAACATGGATATCTGGGGGAGATCGCAGATGCATTGCATTCGGCATAATTTGAATTTATGCTTCAATCGGGTGGTGTTTCATTCATGTCCTCTCCCCCATGCCTAAGTATTCATGGGAAAGAAATTCAAACTACTACTTCAACAAATCTTTGGCCTACGCTAATTATTTTCATCTTTAACTTGCATACTTTCGTGATCCCATTCTGGTACAGAACTTAAAATAACACTGGGCTCACAATTGCAAATAGACAAATGCTTGTTCCTGCGACCAACCTCGCATCACTCTGCAATCTTCTGGTGGATTAGAGGCAATCATTTGCTGAATATAATTCAAAACAATATGATTAAATGTAGAGAGATGTTAAGTGAGTTTAATGAACCTGGATTGCACTTGTCACTGACCAGTGTAGTGACACTGAATCGGACGTAGGTTGTACGACCGAGTCGACTGTTGACCCATGTCTACCTTCTAACACCACCTCAACAGAGGAAGTCAGTGTAAGTGTAAATCATATTTTTTTAATGACTAAAATACAATGCTACAAATATCAAGCTATTAAAGATGCAAGCCGGGCGGGCGAGGGGAAGAGACCGGCAGTGCGAGTCAGGCGGGCGAGTGGGAGAGACCAGCAGCGTGAGTCGGGTGGGGGAGGGGGAGAGTCCGGCAGCGTTAGTTGGGTGGGTGAGGGGGGGGGAGACAGGCAGCACAAGTCAGGCGGGCGAGGGGGAGGAGACCAGCAGCGAGTCGCATATTAAAGGTCAAAGAGACGCATGTGGCTCGTGAGCCACAGTTGGCCACCCCTCTCCTATAGGAACAGCCACTCCGGAGATAAGTATGCAAATTTAGTGCGGGAAATTATTGGAACTTGTGTATAAGAACCAAAATAGATCCTGCAGTCTGTTCTTTGTTTGGCACAATCAATGACCGCTCGCAGACACGAAGCAAGAATCAGAGGCTTTATTGATCAGAAGACCCAGACGTGCTTCGACATGCTGTTGGCTCACATCCAAGGCAGGTATGAGGGAGGAGACTAGGGTTCTCAGCCTTTATTAGGGGACCTTATGGGGAGGGCTACAGGTACAGCAGGCGGGCCAGCCTGCCCAGGCCAGTGAGGACATGCCCGCAGTATCATGTTCCATCACACTCTGGAAATCAGTTTCAACAGTGAGTCAGAAAGTTGAGCAAAACCACCTGAGAAAAGTTACCTAAAGCATCACCTCTCACTCCTGAAATCCCATGTACATTATCATGTACATTAAGCTGACTGGCAACAATATAAAAAACAGCATTTGTTTTTGGTTATGTTGATTAATTGAAGTGTTGGGCTGTTATAAGGTAATGATAACTGATACAGACATTAGTGGAGAGAGTAGAGAGCACAAAGTTCCTCAGAGTCTAGTTATGTATCCTGAGCACACATCTCCTCGCTTGTCAGGAAGGCACAACACTGACTGCACTTCCTGAGAAGTCTAAAGCGGACAAGGCTACTGACCACCATCATGTCAACCTTCTTCAGGAGCTCTTTCAAGAGCTGGCTGGGTGCATCACAGTGTGGTACAATTGCTTCAGAGAAATGGATTCCAGGTTGATAACAGTGGCAGAAAATATAACTGGGGTCTCCTTGCCCCTTCCATCAATGTGATCTACCAGGAACTTTGTCTGAAGAGAGATATCAAAATCATTGAGGACTCCTACCATCCCACACATAGTACCTTTCAGCTCTTCCCATCGGGAAAGAGATACAGGAATATCAGAGCCAGCACCACCAAACTGTGAAACAGCTTCTTTCCATGAGCACTGAACTACTAAAGGTACTGCTCACACCACCTATTAGAGACTTTACTATTTACTAAACAGTATTTATTTATTTTTTATATACAGTGCCCTCCATAATGTTTGGTAGAAAGACATTTTTTACTTTTATTTGTCCCTGTGCTCCACAGTTTTAAATTTGTAATTAAACAATTCACATGCAATTAAATTGCACATTCCAGATTTTATTAAAGGTTATTTGTATTCATTTTAGTTTGATCCTGAAGAAATTGCAGCACTTTTTATACAGTTCCCCAATTTCAGGATACCATAATGCTTGGGACATTTGGCTTTACATGTGTTTGAAAGTACTCAGCAGGGTTGGTATCATGGGCGGGCATTTGCAGGCCATGCCCCCCCACCCCATGAGTTATTCTGCCCGCCACCCATCCACCCACAGCACAAGCATCACTGGGTGACACCATCAAAGGGGTGTCACCAAAATGAATCACTTGGTTTTGTCAGCACGTGCTATAAACATACATCTTCTACGTCAGAGGGAAGAGGAAGTGTGATGGCAGAGGCCAATCCCTGTTGATTGAGTTTTCGAATGGTAGGTTGTGCACCCCCACCCTCTGTGGTTACCCTAATGCCCCCACCCCCCAATTAGAATTGTTCTGATGCCAACTCTGCTACTCAGGTAGGTTTAATTACTTCATTGGTGCAGATATAAGAGAGCAAGGCTTGCTTCTAAGCTTTTAATAACCTTTTGAGTGTGCAGTTGCCATTTTTCAACATGAGGACCAGAGTTGTGCCAATGAAAGTCAAAGAAGCCATGATGAAGCTGAAAAAAAAACCCAAGAATAAAACAGAAAGAGGTATCACCCAAACTTCAGGATTGCTAAAATCTACTGTTTGGGACATCATTAAGAAAGGGCGTACTGGTGAGGAAAGTAATCGCAAGGGTACTTGTAGGCCAAGCATTGGCTTATCTAGAGTATGGCAGGTGGGGCAGAGAGCAGGGGTGCACCATTGTCCTCACCTAACCTGCCCAATAATTAATCTCTATTCCAGGAGTGCAATGCTGCGCTAGAGGCTCACTTGAATGCCCTAAAGCACTGCTCCCGGCTGACATCTCAACAGGCCAATTCAGGGCCACTGCATCATGCAAGCGGCACCTAACAGTAGCTCAATCTGGGATCAATGGGAAAAAATGGCTTTCTTCCCCTACCCATAATCTCCCACACAGGGAGAACTGCCCAAGATGGCTATTTCCCCATTGATCCCCCATTGAGCCGCTTGCACTGGCGAGGGGCCCTGAAGGCCGAAGTGGCCTGGTGAGGTGCCGAAGGTGGGCGGCCAGGGGGGCTGTCACAGCCCACCCTGACCACCCACTGACGGCTCCTCGGCCACTGACTACCCTGCTGACAGCCCGCCCTGGCCACTCGCTGACTGCCGCCTGATGGCTCCTGCCAACAGCCCACCCTGGCTACCCACAGATATTTTCCAATTAATACCTTGCCGAATAAATAATCTGTGAGTTGATAGGTATTATTGTTATTAATTTATTTAAGCATTGCATCACATAAAAATAATAAATGCTCATTGATGATTTATTTAATGGAACAACAAACTGAACAAAGTAGTTCAAAGTATAGAATAAAATCTTAACTAAATACATTACTTCGTAGAGTGGCAACCTGTATCCACAACTTGTGTGTGGGGTGGCTTTTGGTGGGGTGGGGGGGGGGAGGGGTGCCAATGTTAGTGGCAGCCCTAAAGTACCACTTGACCTAGATATGTCACTAAAGCCAAGGAAGACCCCCACTGCTGATGACGGAAGAATTCTCATCATAATCCCCACACCTGTCCGACAAACCAAAAACACTCTTCAGGAGTTAGGTCTGCTGTCTGCAAAAGACTTCATGAACAGAAATACAGAGGCGACACAGTAAAATGCAAAACACTAATTAGTCACAGAAATATTTAATAGAGCCTGCAGAATTCTGGACAAAGGTCCTGAGGACAAGATTAACCTGTATCAGAGTAATGGCAAGAGCAAAGCATGGAGGAACTGCCCAAGATCAAAAGCATACCACCTCATTTGTGAAACTTGGTACTGTAGTGGGGGTGTTATTGTCTGGGCATGTAAGGCTGCCACAGGCACTGATGCATTTGTCTTCATTGATGATGTAACTGCTGATGGCAGTAGCAACATGAATTCTGAGATATATAGGGGTGCAGAGCTCCAGCAACTCAAGGGGCTGCTCCGTGGTATTCTGGACATACAAGGACTTACCTGTTTCTTCCACAACCAGTCATCCCCATTCCTCATCCAACCATTCGCTCTCAATTATACCACGCCAAATACAGCATGGTGGCCACCAAGACCAGGTATCGTGAGACCTCCTAGTTACTGTTTTTGGTGAGTTCCAGCACCTAAAGAAAAATGAGCACTGCCCTCTGGGTGTATAGAAACATCTTATTTGCACAAACATCAAGTTCGTGCAAATGCCTGCAAACTCATTGGATGACACTTCATCCTACAGCAAGACAATAGTCCCAAACATACTACTGAAGCAACAAAGAGGATGTTCAAAGCTAAAAAACTGGAAAATTCTTGTGGTAAACCACTGTTATACTATGATTGCCTACTGCTGGCTGGACCTGCCTCCTGAGACTGACCCTACCCATTACCCCTTGCATGCTCCCCAGTCTTCTTACCACGATCAGGTTGGTTGGTGCTCCAATCTATAGTCAATAAAAGCCTATCAGTTTCACAACCTCAGTCTTTTGTGGTAATTGATGATGCATCAATTTTATTGACTATAATTTTTCAAAGAAAACGGAGCAATACCTGAAATCAGAGAGACTCAACATAGACCCTCGATCCTCTAATGCCCCAAACACGTTCAAACTCTTGCTACAATGCTTTGAAGACTTCCTGACGGCAGCCACGAATATTGTTAACACGGATGAGGACAGACTGAAAATCCTTGCGAGTTGGACCCTTGGTCTTCCCAATGATCAATGACGCCAAATTGTACATGGAGGCCATGAATTCACTGAAGGTCCAGTATCGTAGAAGAGTAAACGAGGTCTATGCACAGCACCTCCTAGACATCAGGAAGAAGCGACTTGGTGAATCGAGCACAAAGTACCTCCAGGCCCTCTGCAAGATGCACCTGATCAAGGCTACTCATCCCTTGAAGCATCTGAGCATCAACTTCAAGGGGCCTCTCCTTTCCTCGAATAAGAACATAAACTTCCTCACAGTCGTCGATGAATATTCCCACTTCCCTTTCGCCATCCCCTGCCCAGACATGACCACAGCTACAGTCATCAAGGCCCTCCACAATATCTTTATGCTATTTTGGTACCCCACTTCATCCACAGTGATTGTGAGACCTCATTCATGAGTGACAAGCTGCATCAGTACCTGCTGGCTATGGGCATTGCCACGAGCAGGACCACCAGCTACAATCTCAGAGGGAATGGGCAGGTGGAAAAGGAGAATGTCACAGTCTGGAAAGCCATCACCCTGGCCCTGAGGTCAAGGGGCCTCCCCATCTCCCAGACACACTCCACTCTGTACAGTCACTCTTATGTACAGTCACTAACAATATGCCTCATGAACATATATTTGCCTTCCCTAGGAAGTCTACATCTGGGATTATGCTGCCTGCCTGGCTGAACTCACCGGGAATGGTCCGCTTCAGAAGCATGGCAGGCAATCAAAGACAGACCCACTGGTAAAGAGGATTAGCGTCCTCTGCGCAAATCCCCAGAATGCCTATATAGCCTTCCCCAATGGGCGCAAGGAAACAGTCTCCATCCAGTATTTGGCACTATAAGGTATCCCTTTGACCACAATCAACCATCAATAGGCCCTCCCTCCTGCCATCTTCGGGATCCTTGAACCTGGTACTGACCACACTCCACCCCCAGCAACTGTGTCACCCATGATGCACCAGCACCACACTCCCTCCTCCCTTCACCTGTCCCTTTCCCCTGGTGAACTGTAACTGGTGACAACACTCCAGCCACACAAGCTGCCCATGGTGCCATAGCGGCCCCCCCAACCATTACCTCGTCAGTCGCTGTGGCAGAGGAGACCCCTGACAGACTTGATCTGTAAAATATGTATATGTGTAAATAATTTGCTTCATTTCTTTTCTCTCTCATTCCGCAGGACTCTTCTTAAAAAGGAGGGGTGAATGTGGTTAACCACTGTTAACTATGATTAGCTACTACCAGCTGAAGATGCCTCCCAAGACTGATCCTACCCATTACCCCTTGCATGCTATGCAGTCTTCCTTCCATGAAGAGTCGATGAGGTTGGTTGCTGCTCCAGACTATAGTCAATAAAAGATTTTCAGTTTCACAACCTGTCTTTTGTGGTACATCAATTCTTGAATGGCAAGTCAGATTTAAATGCAATTGAGCATGCCTTCCATATGCTGAAGGGAAAACGCAAGGGGACAAGCCCCTAAAACAAGCAGGAGCTGAAGATAATTGCAGTAGAGGCTTTGCAGAGCATCACCAGAAAAGATATTCAGCACCTGGTAATGTCTATGAATCACAGACCTCAAACCATCATTGCATGCAAGGGATTTGCAACAAAGTACTAAATATGACTAATATACATACCATTGCTATGTTCCAAATATTATGGTGTCCTGAAATTAGAAGTCTATATATTAAAAAGTGCTGTAATTTCCACATGAAATTAAAATCTATACAAATAACCATGAATAAAATCTGAAATTTGAACTTTAATCAAATGCAAATTGTTTGATTACAAATTTAAAACGTTGGAGCACAAGGGCAAAAATAGTGTCTTTGTCCTAAACATTATGGAGGGAACTGTATGTCTATTTGAAATGCATACGTATTGTTATGTCTGGTTATGTGTTTGCATCAAAACCCAGAGAACGCTGTTTTGTCAGGTTGTACTTGTGCGATCAGATGAGAAATGAACTTAAAGTAAGCAGCACCATCTAACAAAAAGAAACAAAACAAAACTGCACACACTGGAAATCTGAAACCAGAACAGAACGTGGTGAAATTACTCAGGAAGTCAAGCAGCACCTGTGCAAGAAAAGCAGAGTTGTTATTCCTGATCAAAGGCCTTTCAACAGACAAAGTCTCTTTGACCTAAAACATTAACACCGTTTCTCACCACAAATGCTTCCTGATCTGTTGAATTTTTCCAGAATATTTGTTTTTTTGTTTCAGTGCCATTACATTCCTCAGGGATAATTAATAACTACAAATAATGATTTAAGATTTTTTTTTAAAACCTAACTTTTAGTGCAATGGTCCAGTAAGTTTAAGTGTTCTCCTGCTGTGACTCCACTGATTACAGTTGTATGCCTCACAGAAATGGCAAACTCTGTTTCTTTTTTTAAAAAAAAATATTTTTCACACTATGAACCATATCAATCAAAATACACACAAACATTTCCCTCTTGATACAGTCATTTTCTCCCCTTTCCCCCCCCCTCCCTTCCCTCCCTCCTTCCCACCTCCCTCCAAACCCATTAACATATACAATACAATAAACCCATTAAACAATGTCATCACACAATGAAAATAAACAAGAAAATTGTGTCATCTACTTTTACACACTGGGTCAGTTCATTTTATCATTTTAGGGGGTGGAGGTCTGCAGTTGGCCCTCTCTGTTGTGTTCCATGTACGGTTGCCAACTTTGTTCAAATAATGTGACTTTATTTTTTAAATTATATGTTATTTTTTCCAATGGAATACATTTATTCATTTCTATGTGCCATTGCTGTACTCTCAAGCTCTCTTCTGATTTCCAAGTTGACATGATACATTTTTTTGCTACAGCTAAGGCTATCATAATAAATCTTTTTTGTGCTTCATCCAGTTTGAGGCCTAATTCTTTACTTCTTATATTACTTAGAAGAAAGATCTATGGATTTTTTGGTATGTTGCTTTTTGTGATTTTGTTTAATACCTGATTTAGTTCTTTGCAAAACTTTTTCACTTTCTCACATGCCCAAATTGCATGTACTGTTGTTCCCGTTTCCTTCTTACAGTGAAAACATCTATCTGATATTGTTGGGTCCCATTTATTTAACTTTTAGGGCATGTGTAACCAATTATATTGTATCATGTGTAACCTCATGTTTATTATACTTCTCATAGTTCCGGAGCATAGCTTTCCCCATATTTCATTTTTTATCTTTATGTTTAGATCTTGTTCCCATTTTTTTGGGGGGTTTATAGCTTATTTCATCATTTTCTTTCTCTTGCAGCTTGATGTACATGTTTGTTATAAATCTTTTACAAGTCCAAAGGAAAAGGTGACAGTAAATGGATATATATAGAACCAAATTAAATTAAGCAGGTCAACTAGGCAGGGATGTCCACTATCTCCATCACTGTTCGCTTTAGCAATAGAACCATTAGCAGAACTGATAAGAACAGAAAATAAAAGGGATAAAAATAAAAGAGAAGGAATATAAAATATTTCTATTTGCAGATGATGTCATAGTATACTTAACAGAACCAGAATTATCAATAAAAGAATTACATAAAATTCTGGCAGGACTGGACAGAGTGGATGCAGATGGGATGTTTCCAATGATGGGAAAATCCAGAACCCGGGGCCATGGTTTGAGGATAATAGGCAAACCATTTAGGACCGAGATGAGAGGAATTTCTTTACCCAGAGGGTGGTGAATCTGTGGAATTCATTGCCACAGAGGGCAGTAGAGGCAGGTTCATTAAATATATTTAAGAGGGAATTAGATCTATTTCTTCAGTATAAGGGTATTAAAGGTTACGGAGAGAAGGCGGGGACGGGGTACTGAACTTTAAGATCAGCCATGATCTCGTTGAATGGCGGAGCAGGCTCGAAGGGTCGTATAACCTACTCCTGCTCCTATCTTCTATGTTTCTATAAGAAATTGAAGGAATATGGAGAAATATTGGGGTACAAGATCAACCGCAAATAAAAGTGAAGCGATGCCAATGAATAATGCGGATTACACAAAGTTTAAAAAAGAATCACCATTTAAATGGCAAACACAAGCAATCCGGTACCTAGGTATTAGACTAGATAATAATCTAGGCCATCTATACAAATTAAATTATCAGCCATTAATGAAGAAATTACAAGATGACTTAGAACATTGGAAAGATTTACCACTAACACTGATAGGAAGGGTAAATTGCATTAAAATGAATATCTTCCCAAGGATACAATACCTATTTCAATCATTACCAATTCCCTTAACAGAGTAATTCTTCAATGAGCTAAAGAAAATAATAAGGAAATTCTTACAGAAAGGGGAAAACCAAGGATAGCGCTAGATAAATTAAGAGAATGGTACAAACAAGGTGGTTTGCAGCTACCAAACTTTAAAAATTATGATAGAGCAGCACAATTAAGATATCTATCAGATTTTTATCAAACAAGGGAAAAACCAGATTGGACCAGGTTAGAGCTAGATAAAATAGGGGAGAAGGTACCAGAACACATACTTTATAATTGGGATGAAAAACTGGTGCAATATAGAAGTTCACCAGTACTGCACCATCTGCTCAACATTTGGAAGAAGATTCACGTAGATTCACTTTCCTTTAGAGAATTGGAAAGAAAAGGGATTAAAAGAATAGAAAATTGTTTTTTGGGAAATAATTTATTATCATTTGAACAAATGAAGTACAAATATGGAATAACTCACGGTACAATGTTTGCACACCACCAACTGTAAACCTACTTAAAGGACAAATTGGGAAGCTGGCTGAGATTACCAGAAGGAAGCAGCTTTGAATATGTGATTACAGACACAATGATAAGCAAACTCTGTTTCTTGACAAGAAGTTTCAATAGGGCATTTGCCCCATGTGCTGAGCAAGGGTTGTCTGAGAAGTGGAGCATCAAGATTTGAGAGGATATGGGGCAAATGATTCACCATGGGATCCACAATGAATTAATTGTTGGATTCAGAATTGGTTTGTCTATAGAAGACAGAGGGTAATGGTGGAATGGTGTTACTATAGCTGAAGGTCCCTGAACATGGTGTTCCACATGGATCAGTGTTCGGGTCTCTGTTTTTTGTAAATATAAATAAATTTTTATAAATATATAAATGACTTGGATAAATAAGTGGGTCAAGTTGCAGATTGGTATAGGTGTGGACAGTGGGAAGGATATCAAAGTGTACAACAGGATATAGATCTGTTATTGATTTGGGCAGAGAAAGGGCAAGTGGAGATTAACCTAGTTAAATATGAGATGTTGCACACTTGTAAGGAGACAGTAGACAGTTAATGCCAGGACTCATAAAAGCATTGATGTGCAGAGGAATCTGGGAGTTCAGGTTTATAGCTCATTGAAAGTGGCCACACAAGTAGAAAGGGTGGTATAAAAGGCCTGTGGAACACTGAATATTAAAGTATGTTGTAGCTTTCTAAAACTTTGGTTCTGTCGTACTTGGAGTACACTATGCAATGCTGATTGCCCCATCACAGGAAGGATATGAAGATTTACCAGGATGTTGCCTGGATTAGAGGGTAGGATCTCTGGGGAGAAGTTAGACAAACTTGAGTCTAACATTGAAAACTGAGGGGAAATCTGACAGAATTTTTTAAATTATGAGAGACATGTCTCGGGGAGATTGTATGAATCTTTCACCCAGATTAAAAATGTCACACACTATAGGATTTGAATTTAAAGTTGGGGAGTTTTAGCAAGATGTGCAGGGCAAAAAAAAATTATACACAGAGAGTGGTAACTGTCTGGAACAGGCTGTCAGGGCTAATGGAGCAAGCAGGAAGATATTTAACATTTAAGAGGATTCTAGATAGACATGTAATGTGCAGGGTATAGAGGGATATGTATCATGTGTAGGCAGCAGAACTTGAATTTAATTTGGACATCAGGTTCTGCATAGTCACATGGACCAAAGTGCCTGTTCCCATGCTGTTCTGTTTCCTGTTCTATGTTTCATATAAGCTGTGGCATCTTCTGCCTGCACAGAGAACTTTCAGAGCCATGTTAATGAGGGCATAAAAATAGCCTCTTAAACTATATTCATTAGGTTTCACTTCAAAGGACGTTAAGTTTCGTTTCAGTTGTATAGTTGCTGGAAGCAGGACTAGGAAGTTGGGGGATAGGTGTCTGGCAATGGTGGGGTGGGGGGATGGTGATGTCTAGGGTTGTTGGATGTGAGACACAGGAACTCTGGTCTCTGATCATTTCTAACAAAACAAACATTTGCCAGTGCCTGAATGAAATGACAGGAGGGGCAGGGAGAGGAGCACCACTGGCATGATGTCATAGATGAATATGGGAGGAAGGGCAGAGGAGAGAACGTGCCTACATAATGATCATACCTTGATGGAAGGCTCAGGTTCAAAACGTTGGTTATGTATATAAAGTATGCTGTGTGACCTGCTGAGTTTCTCAATTATTGTGTTTTTATTAACCTCATTTGATTCTTATTTATTCTATCTCATGCAAAGTTCACTGAAGATCAGTTATGAACAGGACAAGATGATTTTCTTTCTGCCCTGAGTTTGAGATGCTATAGACAGGGAGATAAAAAGCATTGCTTATTATCTCTGTTTTATGGCAAATACAGCTCCAATTTGTAAAATGGGGCAAGAATCACAGTGAACGAGGAATCAGAATGACAAAATGAAATTGAAGTTAGGGGGTTTTAGCAAGATGTGCAGGGCAAAAAAAAAATATACAGAGAGTGGTAGCTGTCTGGAACAGGCTGTCAGGGCTAATGGAGCAAGCAGGAAGATATTTAACATTTAAGAGGATTCTAGATAGACATGTAATGTGCAGGGTATAGAGGGATATGTATCATGTGTAGGCAGCAGAACTTGAATTTAATTTGGGCATCAGGTTCACATGGACCAAAGTGCCTGTTCCCATGCTGTACTGTTTCCTGTTCTGTTTCATATAAGGTGTGGCATCTTCTGCCTGCACAGAGAACTTTCAAAGCCATGTTAATGAGGGCACAAAAATAGCCTCTTAAACTATATTCGTTAGGTTTCACTTCAAAGGATTTGCAATGAAGCTATGCCAAAATGAATCCAAAATAGGATAAATAAAATGTTATGAATTTCTGAAATGGTGCCTATCATTACTCTCCATTAGGCATCAGAAATGCCTCCAATAACATGCTGTAATTTCTTTGCAGTTGGCAGAATGAAACAATAAATTATACATTCCTCAAAGACAATTAATGTCACAAATCCATTTGAAACCAATGAGCAACAAAAAAGTCAGAGATTAGATTGCAGGAAGGGTTCGTGACCAAAGCCGCTAAGGTCATTAAGGAAAATTACTCTTCCGTAAAGGAAAAGTGTTGGGGAGCAGTAAAGAGTTCCTACAAAGTTGCTTGAGGACTCGAATCTGAAATTTAGAATAGTCCATAATATTGGAGCCAAAAGATAGATGAAACTATTGAAAACAGAAACAAAATCAGCTCAAGTCAAATGCCAGATCACAGGCAGTTTCTGATTAAAGGGAATTTAAATGCAATGTAGTCATGGTTAAAGGAAGCAACTATTTCGAAGAAGACCTCTATGACATTACAGCAGGAAATTGAGAAATGTGTACGAAGTACAGAAGAGAAATTTTAAAAAATCAATGCAACAGATGAGTACTTCAACATTGTAAATATGGATATATTATAATTGTTTAGTTCAGCTTTTGAACACTGAAATTTAAAGGATGTCTGTCTTTCCTTGAAGAGATGATTCGAGTATCTGCTGAAATATCACAAGATGTTGTTGAAAGTATTTTTTTAAACCAGTATTGCTTTTAAAAATTAAAAGATTTCATGTCAAATGAACTTGCACCCCAAGCAGAAAGTTTAACCAGTGAGTGCAACTGCTGAGGCCCACATTCCAACTGCCAATATACACTACAAATACCTGTTGCTCTGCACTGGGATTACCAGGTTTTAAAGTCCACTCATAAATACATGATGGAAGGGTATTCCAGCAAGTATTCTTGCAAATGTGTTTTCAAAAGGAATTAAACATAGTTCTTCAGATGGGTTATCCAAAATGTAGTTGGGCAACTCATCAACAAAATTATCATCAATACTGAGGCACCCAATTCCAAAGGGATTAAAATTAATCTCATAATTTTGTATTAAGGATAGAAATGAACAAGACAGTTGCCTTACTACCATCATTATCAATCTTATAATGGAAGCTTGTGTTGGGACAGTCAACAATCATCAACAATGGAATCTTCTGCCAAGATGGGAATGGTGTTAGAACTGCAGGAGTGGGTAAGGAAAGAAAAACTGGATTGCATTGTTTCATGAAGAATCGATCTACCTGAATTACATTTCCTACTACTAATTTTTACATTAATAGCTTTTTCCAAGCAAAGAAAAGCTTGTGTGCAATCAAACTGGATATTTGGAGTATCACACTGCATTATTTTGAGAAGTAGAATTATCATCAAACACCAGCACATTTTAAAATCTGTATTCATTGTTCTAATTATTTACAAATTCTGCTGTTCAACTTCTTTGGAATGCCATTCCCTCCCTTGCAGAGAAGAATCTGCCCTCTGTTACATCTCAGTGTTGCCATTGAAAAAAGTACAAGAAAGCATGAACAGTAAGATTGTGGACCACCAGATTCAAGGAGAGTTTATTCTCCCACTATTATCAGACTCCTGAATGAACAACAAAATTGTTAAAAATTATGTTGCTTTTACTCCATACTAACTGATCTCTCTATCGCCCTTTTTCCACTGGCATCCAGTTAATTGGCTGTGCAGTGTCGTGGGATAGGACACTGTTTGTGCTGTTTCCACTGGGCCATCTTTAACCGGGACACTGACTATTTTTCGACAGAACACAACTCAGCCCCAGGGAATGGAGAGTCTACCGTTGAATGGAATGGATGGAAGTTGTCCTTTTTCCACTGGTTTAATCAGCACACATCAGCTGACACCAGGGATACATTAAGGGTAGAGGCCATCAATCCCCAGCACGATTTGACATCATTTGATGCCAGCGTGCTGATTGTTTTCTTTTTCCACTGGACCCTTAACCGGTTAATTCCCCATTAATTCCTGGGACAAGGTGCCAGTGGAAAAGGGGCTTCTGTATGCCTGCACTGTTAACCATTTGTACTGTGTCTTACTATGTTAGATGTCTGCTGCTCTGCATGCAAAACAATCTCTATCATTGCATTTTGATACATGTAACAATAAACTTAAACTCTAGTTACATCAACTTAAAGATCTGCTACTTTGATCTGAATACTGTTTGTGTTTATTTCTACGGGAAAACACAATATGGTACTTCACTACAGTAGCACGCAATAATGCCAAACTTATTATACATGGTTTTATTTCAATTTACATTCAAATACTTGCTCTTAAATCAAAGTTGAAAAAAAATGCTGGAGCCAAATATCTATAGAAGTTAATTATATAGCTATTGAGGCTTATTTGGGTAAAATAATTTGAACATTATTTTCATTGAGAAATACTCGGCCATATCAGTCTGAGGTAGAAAAATGGCAAGTGGCATATTTACTTCTGTGTGAAATATCAAAAAGCAAAGGAATATAATTTGAACATTCTGAGACAGATAAATAATCAAATGCATTCAATCACATAAAAAAAGGAAAATGGTTATGTGTTATGGTGGCATTTTATTTTCTAATGATATTCCCAAATCAGTGTGTGAAGTCAGGAGAAATTTGAAATTCAATTGAATAGAAAACATATTTTCAGGCAGTAAAATTTATAGCCACTTTATTATACTTTAACCTTTGTTTACTTACCAATTCTCTTTTTTTTTGCGTGCATTTTTCCAAACAAATATTGATAACAAGAAAATTCCCTTGATGACCATACGATTTTATTTATTAGCCCTATTCTACATTATTCCTTTTTTCTACCCTCAGTCCCAGATCTTGGTCCCAGAAGCTTGGGTATCCAATCTTTTCGAGATCAATATATTGATCAAAATTTGTCTTCTTTTGAACATTTATCTATTAAATTTAAAATACCTAAACATTTTGTTTCTGTTATTTACAGATTAGGAGCTTCGTAAATTCTTTCACAGGATTTAGATTTTAACTTGATTTGGGGAAGTACATAATTTTAAACCGAAACATAAAGAATGGCTTTCTGCCCTCTATGAACTGCTCTCAAGATCGAGGGATAGTTCCCTGGGTGGTATTAAGAAATTATGGGAACAAGACTTCCAACAACCTTTTGCCAAAACTATTTTGAAATGTGTTCGCTCATCTTCTCTTCGTGCTAGGCCCTCATTAATTCAATTTAAGGTAGCCCATTGAACCCACTTTTCTAAGGTTCAGTTAGCTCAATGTTAATCCTAGTATTACCTCTAAGGTGGGGGGGGGATGTATAAGTAGGTTGTATCATATGTTTTGGCCACGTCCTTCTCTCTCATTTTTGGTAAGGGGTATTTCACACTTTATTGTGAGCTCTGAATATTAATTGGACTTTGGGAAGATTGAGAGAGAGAGAGATTTATGAACATATTCAAGATCAAACATTCTCCTACTGTCATGTAATAGTAGACAACATGTAATATGAGTGTCCCTTGGAGTAAGAAATATATAGCCACAAATGTGTGGCTGCGTTTTTTTCCAGCTGTCATTGCCACGGAGTATATTTTATTGCCACATGCACAGATCCCGAGACAGAGACCAATTCGGCCTGAACTGCTCGGACCTGAAATCTGTTTGAGACCTCTTTGACTGCGCTGTTAGACCGATGTGCATTGAAAACTTTCACTCTTGCAGACCTGACCAAAACGGCGGAACTTCAATTGCAGAGAATAAATGGCACAAAGTGACAAAAGGGTGAATGAATGATTTTAGTTCCGTGAATTCAACGAAACGAGAGTTTACGCCATCGCAAATCTAACCTTTACCTTCGGAGTAAATCCCTGCCAGAATCTGCAGAACTCTCGGAAGAGTGCTGGGATCCAGAGAGCCGACGAACTTCTCCAGGGTGAGGGCCATTCAAGCGCAACTTTCTCCCCCGGTCACCCGAAGAAACTGCAGTTCATGCGGCGGGAGGCGCCTCCGCCGCCCCGCCCCCTCACGCAGCTTCTCGAACACCCAAACCTGCTGCACGTCCTCCCATCCCGTACCCTCCCACATATTGTAGCAGGTCAAGCTGCCCCCTCCCTTCCCCGGACCCACTCACCCATGCAAGTTGCTGCCCACCTCAACCGTCCTCTTTCCAGTTGCTCAAACAGTCTCCTGCTGCCTGCCACTTTCTCTCCGCATCCTCACTCAGTCCAGGGGTGGTCCACCACATCTCATCCTCCCATCTCCATTCTGATCTCGGTTTGCTTCCCTAGCCACCATATTGCTAGACCACCACAGCTGTAGATAGTTGTCCTACCTTCACAATGGATATCCCACCCCTGTCCTCACTGCAGAAGCAGCTCCAGGCCACCTCCACCACTACTCAGACAAGTTTAAAGCCTTGTTACCCCTCCACCAGACCCAACCCTTTTGCCTCCTGCCCTTGGATAACCAGTCAGTCCAGTATCCTACAAAAACAGACAACCACCACTGTCCACCAGTCACCCGCCCCACATACACACACTTCCTAGGTTGTGGCTGGGTGTCATCTCTGATTACAGTTGTTGATGGTGGGCATTGTGGCTTCAGGGGGGCTGATGATCTTGCTTCAGTGTTGTGTCCCATTTTCTTTGTGGCTTCAGGGGAGCTGATGATCTTGCTTCAGTGTTGTGTCCCATTTTCTTTGTGGCTTCAGGGGGGCTGATGATCTTGCTTCAGTGTTGTGTCCCATTTTCTTTGTGGCTTCAGGGGGGCTGATGATCTTGCTTCAGTGTTGTGCCCCATTTTCTTTGTGGCTTCAGGGGGGCTGATGATCTTGCTTCAGTGTTGTGTCCCATTTTCTTTGTGGCTTCAGGGGGGCTGATGATCTTGCTTCAGTGTTGTGCCCCATTTTCTTTGTGGCTTCAGGGGGGCTGATGATCTTGCTTCAGTGTTGTGCCCCATTTTCTTTGTGGCTTCAGGGGGGCTGATGATCTTGCTTCAGTGTTGTGCCCCATTTTCTTTGTGGCTTCAGGGGGGCTGATGATCTTGCTTCAGTGTTGTGTCCCATTTTCTTTGTGGCTTCAGGGGGGCTGATGATCTTGCTTCAGTGTTGTGCCCCATTTTCTTTGTGGCTTCAGGGGGGCTGATGATCTTGCTTCAGTGTTGTGCCCCATTTTCTTTGTGGCTTCAGGGGGGCTGATGATCTTGCTTCAGTGTTGTGCCCCATTTTCTTTGTGGCTTCAGGGGGGCTGATGATCTTGCTTCAGTGTTGTGTCCCATTTTCTTTGTGGCTTCAGGGGGGCTGATGATCTTGCTTCAGTGTTGTGTCCCATTTTCTTTGTGGCTTCAGGGGGGCTGATGATCTTGCTTCAGTGTTGTGTCCCATTTTCTTTGTGGCTTCAGGGGGGCTGATGATCTTGCTTCAGTGTTGTGCCCCATTTTCTTTGTGGCTTCAGGGGGGCTGATGATCTTGCTTCAGTGTTGTGTCCCATTTTCTTTGTGGCTTCAGGGGGGCTGATGATCTTGCTTCAGTGTTGTGCCCCATTTTCTTTGTGGCTTCAGGGGGGCTGATGATCTTGCTTCAGTGTTGTGCCCCATTTTCTTTGTGGCTTCAGGGGGGCTGATGATCTTGCTTCAGTGTTGTGCCCCATTTTCTTTGTGGCTTCAGGGGGGCTGATGATCTTGCTTCAGTGTTGTGTCCCATTTTCTTTGTGGCTTCAGGGGGGCTGATGATCTTGCTTCAGTGTTGTGCCCCATTTTCTTTGTGGCTTCAGGGGGGCTGATGATCTTGCTTCAGTGTTGTGCCCCATTTTCTTTGTGGCTTCAGGGGGGCTGATGATCTTGCTTCAGTGTTGTGCCCCATTTTCTTTGTGGCTTCAGGGGGGCTGATGATCTTGCTTCAGTGTTGTGTCCCATTTTCTTTGTGGCTTCAGGGGGGCTGATGATCTTGCTTCAGTGTTGTGTCCCATTTTCTTTGTGGCTTCAGGGGGGCTGATGATCTTGCTTCAGTGTTGTGCCCCATTTTCTCTGTAGCATCAAAGGTTCATTCTGAAGAGTAACAGTGTGCAACAACACCAGAAAACTGTAAATTCAATCTGAGGTGCCTGCAAGCTCACACCAAGACACAAGAGAAACCTGTCCGTGAACTACTCTTTGCAGACGATGCCGCTTTAGTTGCCCATTCAGAGCCAGCTCTTCAGCGCTTGACGTCCTGCTTTGCGGAAACTGCCAAAGTGTTTGGCCTGGAAGTCAGCCTGAAGAAAACGGAGGTCCTCCATCAGCCAGCTCCCCACCATGACTACCAGCCCCCCCACATCTCCATCAGGCACACAGAACTCAAAACAGTCAACCAGTTTACCTATCTCGGCTGCACCATTTCATCAGATGCAAGGATCGACAACGAGATAGACAACAAACTCGCCAAGGCAAATAGCGCCTTTGGAAGACTACACAAAAGAATCTGGAAAAACAACCAACTGAAAAACCTCACAAAGATTAGCGTATACAGAGCCGTTGTCATACCCACACTCCTGTTCGGCTCCGAATCATGGGTCCTCTACCGGCATCACCTACGGATCCTAGAACGCTTCCACCAGCGTTGTCTCCGCTCCATCCTCAACATCCATTGGAGCGCTTTCATCCCTAACGTCGAAGTACTCGAGATGGCAGAGGTCGACAGCATCGAGTCCACGCTGCTGAAGATCCAGCTGCGCTGGGTGGGTCACGTCTCCAGAATGGAGGACCATCGCCTTCCCAGATCGTGTTATATGGCGAGCTCTCCACTGGCCACCGTGACAGAGGTGCACCAAAGAAAAGGTACAAGGACTGCCTAAAGAAATCTCTTGGTGCCTGCCACATTGACCACCGCCAGTGGGCTGATCTCGCCTCAAACCGTGCATCTTGGCGCCTCACAGTTCGGCGGGCAGCAACCTCCTTTGAAGAAGACCGCAGAGCCCACCTCACTGTCAAAAGACAAAGGAGGAAAAACCCAACACCCAACCCCAACCAACCAATTTTCCCCTGCAGCCGCTGCAACCGTGTCTGCCTGTCCCGCATCAGACTTGTCAGCCACAAACGAGCCTGCAGCTGACGTGGACTTTTACCCCCTCCATAAATCTTCGTCCGCGAAGCCAAGCCAAAGAAGAAAGAAAGAAGAAAGAAAGAACTTTTACACAACTTCCCTCTGGTTCAAGTGAGTCTAAATTTAAATACACAGTAATGTTCAGCAACAACATTTAGCAAATCATTTTCTTGTGTGTTTTATTATCTAAAACAGGGGTGGGCAACCTTTTAAAAAAAAACCAGATTCCACCTTAAGTAATCCCTATGCCATCGGTGCTCTGTGATTAGTAAGGGATTGCTTAAGATGGTATGTGAGTGGGAAGGGAAGGTTGAGAATCACTGTTCAAGACCCAATTGTTACTGAAATATTTTGTTTGAGAAAAATTATCATTGGCCCAATTGTTTTGGAGTAATGAAACTCTGCACATGACGAGTCAATCAGGTACAATTAAAACAGTAGTTTTCAAACATTTTTTTTCTACTCACAAACCACCTTAAGCAATCACAGAGCATTATGACAGGGAATACGCAAGGTGGAATGTGAGATTTTTTTTAAAAAATGGTTGCCCACCCCAATCTAAAACATTTTGCATACAAATATATAAAAAGTATCACAAAATGTCTGCTGAATCAGTATTGTTCCAACATCAGTTCAACTGAGGATAAATTCTTCAAATCTTGATGTGCTTTTAAATATTAAAGGATAAATTCACATGACAATGTTGTTCTCTTATTGTTTTTTTTGTCAGATAATACATTTATTTTTAATTCCTCAGTCTTTGCCAATCTTTACATGCTCAAGAAGGTTACCTTCCTGTAAACAGCGTTGGCTATTTGAATCAACTTAGTATTCACGTCAGTTATGTATTTTTATCTTTGCTACATAAAGGACAATGTTTGACCTTCTGAGTTTCTCCAGCTTTTTGTTTTTACTTCAGCCATGGTGGGTGCAGATTTTTGAGATTTACTTTTTTAGTATTCATCCAAAGCAATCAGTCATCTAGAGCTGCATCTGATTAATATACAATAACAGTACATAACAAGACAACCCCCACCCCTATTTTCATATGGCTTGCTTCAAGCATTCCTGGTGAAGCAAGTCTAACTGACCAGCAGGCCCTGAAGATGAGCAACAAGTTGTTAGGTTGAAACTGAGTCTTTAGCAATACCATTGGGTGATGTGGGCATGTCGGTCAAGTCCCAGGGATCAACCTCTTCTGAAAATTTTTTTTCAGACAGCAAAGCCCTGTCAAAGCTTGTATGTTTTTCAATGGTTCAAAATGGTCTCTGACTTGCAGAAACATTTCAAGTTTGAGTTTATTATCATCTGACTGTACATAAACAGCCAGATGAAACAGTGTTTCTCCAGATCACCATGCACACACATGTTCACAAAATATACAGAACATACTAATCATATATATTCATAAAGATAGAATTTTTATTTTTGTAATTTAAAAACTTTAAATATCAAAATGAAATAAAGATGTTAAAATATATTTTTTTTTAAAAGAATTGACGCAGTTTCAGATAAGGGATTGCTAAGATGGTTTGCCCGTGAAGATAATTATATAGGATCTAACCACAGAGGCGAGGAATAGTCGGAGTTGAAGTCAGAAAGGGCAGCCCTATTCGAAGAACAAAAATGATTCAGCAGGTAGGCACAGGGTAAGGGCAGGTTTTTTAGATATCATACATTTTATTCATCTCGTCATAGACAGTGGAATGGCAGCCAAGGTAGGGGAATGCTCCTCTTTGAAAATGTGAGTTATCAGGGAAGCAAGAAGTATCCTTATGACATCATCTGCAAGAAGTACATCCAGCTGTACCTCCTGACAAGTCGAATTAAGGAATTGATGCTGAAGTTGGATGAACTCCGGTTCATTTGGGAGGGAGAGGGGGTGTTAGGAGTTGACACTATCACACCTAGGAGACAGGAGGAGTGTAGATGGGTGACATTCAGGAAAAGGAAAGGGAACAGGCAGGCAGTGCAGGGAACACCTATGGCCATCTGCCTCAATAACGTATACAATTTTGGATACTGTTGGGGGGGTGGGGGAGGAAATGATCTACCAGGAACAAGCCATGGAGATCAGGTCTCTGGCACAGAGTCTGGTCCTATGGCTAAGAAGGAAAGGGAGAAGAAGAGGCAAGCTGTAGTGATAGGGGATTCCATAGTTAGGGAACAAATAAGAGGTTCTGTGGGAGAAATGTTGCCTCCCTGGTGCCAGGGACTGAAATATCTCAGATTGACTTCACAGCATTCTCAGGAGGAAGGGTGAGCAGCCAGATGTCATAGTCCATGTAGGGACCAATAATGTGGATAGGAAGGGTGAGGAGGTCCTGCAAGGAGAGTTCAAGAAGTTAGGTGCTAAGTTGAAGGACAGGACCTCCAGTGTAGTGGTCTCAGGATTGCTTCCCATGCCACATGTTAGTAAGGTTAGAAGAAGGAGGATAATGCAGCTTAACACGTGGCTAATGACGTGATGCAGGAGGAAGGGCTTCAGGTTTCTGGATCATTGGGTTCTCTTCCAGGGAAGGTAGGTAGGACCTGTTCTGATGGGATGGTTTGCATCTGAACTGAATGGGACTAATATCCTTGCAGGAAGGTTTGCTTGTGCAGGAGGTACAGGACTGGCAGTTCAATGTTCCAGGCTTCCATTGCTTTAAGGTGCAATGGAGGATGTTCAAGGGTGAAATTTTGAGGGCACAGAGTTTGTCTGTTCCTGTCAGGATTACAGGCAAAGTTAGAATGCATACTTAGAAGGTTCTTATTTAACAATCATGAGGTAAGATTATGTGCATTCATGAATTGCGACATAATGTACATGCACCAATTGGGGAATAGCCCATTTGTAAATATGAGTTGTTCGTAAACTGGATGTTCGTAACCCAGCAACTGCCTGTATTTGAGGAGTATAAAAAAATCCAAGAAAAACCTCAAGAAGTAATCAGGAAGGCTAAAAGAAGACATTAGGTTGCTTTGGCAGGTAATGAAAAGGAAAGACCTAAGGGTTTCTACAGATTTATTAAGAACAAAAGGATAGTTATGGACAAAATTGAAGATCAGAGTGGTCAGCTTTGTAAGAAGCCAAAAGAGATGGGGGAGATCTTGAATAATTTTTTTTCCATCAGTATTCTCTCAGGAAAAGGGCACAGAGTCATGGGATGTAAGGAAAACAAGCGGTGAGGTCATGGAACTGATATGGATTAAAGAGGAGTAAATGCATGCTGTCTGAAAGCAAAAAGGTGGATAAATTCCCAGGGCCTGACAAGATATTCCCTTGGACCTTGAGAGAGGCCAGTGTAGAAATTGCAGGGGAAGTGCTTGCTGTCTTAAAATGAATAAGGGTGGATAAATCCCCAGGTCTGACAACATATTCCTTCGTACCTTGAGGGATGCTAGTGTAGAAATCACACAGACTATAGCAGTAATATTTAAAATGTCCTTAGCCACAGGTGTGGTTTTGGAGGATTGGAAGGAGCTCACATTGTTCCATTGTTTAAAAGAGGCTGCAAAAGTAACCCTAGAAATTATAGGCCTGTGAGCCTGACATCAGTAGTAGGTAAATTATTGGAAGGGTGTGAATGTTGTCTACATGAACTTTAGTAAGGCATTTGACAAGGTTCTGCTGGGTAGGTTAGTCAGGAATCTTCATACGCTAGGAATTCATGGTGAAGTGGTGAACTGGAATCGACAATGGCTGGATGGGAGAGTAGTGGTGGATGATTGCTTCTCAGACTGGAGGGTCATGACTAGTGGTGTGCCTCAGGGATCAGTACTAATGTGGCGGCTCACCATTAGGCAGATGAACTGGCCCCGCTTGTAAGCCACACGGAGGGGCAACCGGCCAAAATGGCGCCGTTGGGGGTTTTCCCTTCTAACTAGCACGGGGCTCAGAAGCCCGCACTGGGGGACCATGTGATGCCCAGGTGACGTCAGTGCCCTCCAGCGCGGTTCTCAGCCAGGTCCAGGCTGGGAGTATAAGTGCAGCCTAGCAGCCTGCAATAAACTAGTCTGCTCACTGAGCTCAACCCATCTGGTTGTGTGTGTTCCTTCAGGAGCAGAGTAGCTGTCACTACACTAGGACCATTCTTATTTGTCATCTATATCAATGATCTGGATAATTATGTGGTAAATTGGATCAGCAAGTTTGCAGATAACATTTTATTGGAGATGTTGTGGACATTGAATAAGGTTTTCAAAGCTTGCAGAGGGATCTGGACCAACTGGAAAAATGGGATGAAAAATGGCAGATGGAATTTAATGCAGACAAGTGTGAGGTGTTGCATTTTGGAAGGACAAACCAAGAAAGGACATATATTGTAAATGGTAGGGCACTGAGGAGTGCAGTAGAGCAGAGAGATCTGGGAAGACGTAATTCCCTGAAAATGGTATCACAGGTGGATAGGGTTGTAAAGAGAGCTTTTGGTATGTTGGCCTTCATAAATTAATGTATTGAGTACAGGAGTTGCAATGTTAAGTTGATATTGTATAAGACACTGGTGAGGCCAAATTTGGAGTTTTGGTCACCTCATTACAGGAAAGACATCAATAAGATAGAAAGAGTGCAGAGAAGATATTGCCCAGCCTTCAGGAACCGAGTTATAGGGAAAAGTTAAACAGGTTAAGACTTTATTCCCTAGTGTGTAGAAGAATGAGGGGAGATTTGATGGAGGTATTTAAAATTGTGAAGGGGATACACAGAGTAAGTGCAGATAGGCTATTTCCATTAAGGGTAGGTGAGATACAAACCAGAGAACATGAGTTAAGAAAGAAAGGGGAAAGGTTTAGGGGGAACTTCTTCACACAGAGAATGATGGGGGTGTGGAACAAGCTTCCAGTTGAAGAGGTGAATGTGGGCTCAATTTTTATATTTAAGAAGAATTTGGACAGGTCCATGGATGGGAGAGGTATGGAGGGCTATGGACTGGGTGCACGTGAGTGGAACAAATAAAAAAAAATGGTTCAGCACAGGCTATAAGGGCCTATAGTTCTGCAAATTTGGAATGAAAAAATCGATAAGGGGTTCTGAAGAAAATAAACCCATTCAGTTTAGTCCAGATACAAGAATTCCCAATTATTTGATTTCTGTTGGCTCATTTTATTTCACCAAGCATGGCATCATTGCCATTATTTATTATGTATCTCATGTATTTAATGTCTCCTTTAATTTAATTCATTTAGTTTATGGTGTATATGTTTATTATACAAGGTGCATGTAGCCTGTTTGGCTACAGCAAGTGTGAAGTTTGGTGTATATGTTTATTATACAAGGTGTTTGTCATGGTGTATATGTTTATTATACAAGGTGTTTGTCACGATGTATATGTTTATTATACAAGGTGTTTGTCATGGTGTATATGTTTATTATACAAGGTGTTTGTCACGATGTATATGTTTATTATACAAGGTGTTTGTCATGGTGTATATGTTTATTATACAAGGTGCATGTCATGGTATATATGTTTTTTATACAAGGTGTATGAAACAGTGTATATGTTTATTATACAAGGTGCATGTCATGGTATATATGTTTTTTATACAAGGTGTATGAAACAGTGTATATGTTTATTATACAAGGTGCATGTCATGGTATATATGTTTTTTATACAAGGTGTATGAAACAGTGTATATGTTTATTATACAAGGTGCATGTCACGGTGTATATGTTTATTATACAAGGTGCATGTCATGGCATATATGTTTTTTATACAAGGTGTATGAAACGGTGTATATGTTTATTATACAAGGTGCATGTCACGGTGTATATGTTTATTATACAAGGTGTGTGAAACGGTGTATATGTTTATTATACAAGGTGCATGTCACGGTGTACATGTTTATTATACAAGGTGCATGTCACGGTGTATATGTTTATTATACAAGGTGTATGAAATGGTGTATATGTTTATTATACAAGGTGCATGTCACGGTGTACATGTTTATTATACATGGTGCATGTCACGGTGTATATGTTTATTATACAAGGTGCATGTCACGGTGTATATGTTTATTATACAAGGTGTATGAAACGGTGTATATGTTTATTATACAAGGTGCATGTCACGGTGTATATGTTTATTATACAAGGTGCATGTCATGGTATATATGTTTTTTATACAAGGTGTATGAAACGGTGTATATGTTTATTATACAAGGTGCATGTCACGGTGTACATGTTTATTATACAAGGTGTATGAAATGGTTATATGTTTATTATACAAGATGCATGTCACTTAGTATATATTTATTATACAAGGTGTTTGTCACTGTGTATATGTTTATTATACAAGGTGTATGTCATGGTGTATATATTTATTATACAAGGTGTTTTTCACTGTGTATATGTTTATTATACAAGGTGCATGTCATTGCACTCATCATCATAAAAATTATTCGGCAACCTGGCAATTTAAAACATTGTCATTGTCGAAGTACCTTGCCTGATATTCAATTTATTAACAATCGTTTCAACTTTGTGCAAACCATAGTCTGCACAAGAATCTAATATCACAAGGCTTACATACATAGATAAGAGTGGAATTTAATGATTACTCTAGAAAAGTCACATTTTCCTGTAAGACAGGATAGCTGCCCTTTCAATACCAACTAATAAATAGTAAATCCCGGCAAAAGCCCATGATAAGGATGTCATATCCGGTTTATGGTTCAGTGCCCACAAGTCCTTCCATCCAACCAAGACATTCTGATCAATGAAGGGACCCCGGACCCCATGGCTCAATAACAATATGTCTGAGGAGGAGTTAAAACTGCTGAGGGATCAGTTTTACTTTGTGCTAACCCCTCGTAATGAGCAAGGTAACTATGTGCCTCTTCTTCACCAGCCAAATCTGCCAGTACAGAATCAATACTCATGCCCAGAATGGCACCAGGAGATGCAAATAAATAGCCAAGCTAAATTAGTTAATTCACTGAGAGGAACCTTTAATGTGGCTGCATGATTCCATTCAAGTTCCTTTTTCCAAGATTATTAATCCTTTGGATAACCTTTTGCTGGTTGCTATGCCATGTGTATAAATTGCTGAATATGTTTTAATTCTTAAAAAATGAAATTACTTTAAGTTTAGGACTTAAAAATACACCTTGTAGCCTTTTCAAAACATTAATCACTAACAGATTGACTTAAAGATAGTAAAGAATTTAACAACAGTACATGCAATTTGGACATATGAGAAAGTGGAAAAGTTTTGGGAAGATCTAAATCAGGTATTAAATAAAATCACAAAAAGCAACAGACCAAAAAAATCGAGAGATCTTTCTTCTAAGTAATATAAGAAGTAAAGAATTAGTCCTCAAACTGTATGAAGCACAAAAAAGATTTATTATGATAGCCTTAGCTGTAGCAAAAAAATGTATGTCAACCTGGAAGCCAGAAGAGAGCCTGAGAGTACAGCAATGGTACATAGAAATGAATAAAGGTATTCCAATGGAAAAAATAACATAATTTAAAAAATAAAGTCACATTATTCGAACAAATTTGGGAACCGTACATGGAAACACAACAGAGAGGGATTGCCTTGGACCTCCACCCCCTAAAATGATAGAGTGAGAAGAAGACGAAATGAACTGACCCAGTGTGTAAAAGTAGATGACACAATTTTCTTGTTTATTTTCATTTTGTGATGACATTGTTTAATGGGTTTATTGTATTGTACATGTTGAACGTTTAATGGGTTTGGAGGGGGGTAGGAAGGAGGGAGGGAAGGGAGGGAGGGGGAAAGGGGAGAAAATGACACTGTGTATATTCAAGAGGGAAATGTTTGTGTGTATTTTGGTCAATATGGTTCATAGTGTGAAAAATTTTTAAAAATTTAAAAAAAGATAGTAAAGAACTTGCCCATGGGCACATTATGTTGGCTAAAATGTGGAAAGGTTTACATGCTGAAAACTCACACATTCAGCTTATAGTTACTACTGGGATATTAGAATCGTGGTGGTGTCGAGAGAACCAAAGACTTGTTGATCCAAACCAAGGCTTTTATTAGCAAAAGACAGGAGCTCTTCACAGGTGGCCGACCAGTCCGGAATGATCCGACCTGGCTAAGGACACAACCCTTTAAGGCCCAGACAATAGGCGTGGCTTAGCTCTCAGCCAATCGCTGTAAGCACAGTCTAGATACTGTAACTATATACACTATATACATTGGTGATAGATCTGTACTATCACAGGAGGTGAAATTTTTTTCTGCTGTAGGAAGAATTAAAGGTCAATTCCTCAGCAGAGAAATTGACATCAGCAATAATGATTGGTCACTCTACAGAGGAGAGAAGAGGTGGAAAATCTCATGAAATGGTGCGAAAAAATAGCCTGAGTCTCAATGTGGACAAGCAAAAGAGATGATTGTAAACTTAAGGAGGACCAGAGATGACCACCCTCCACTACACATTAATAGCTTGGTAGTGGAGAGAACAAAATCACCAAGTTCCTCAGAATCCACTTAAGAAGTGACCTGTCCTGGACACACAACATTTCCTCACTAGTCAGGAAAGTGCAACAGTGACTGCACTTCCTTAGAAGGCTGAAGCAGGCAAGGCTACTGGGCGCCATTCTGTCAACTTTCTGCAGGAGATCTATCGAGAATCCTGGCTTGCTGTAACACAGTGTGGTACAGTTTCTGAAGAGCATTGGATTGTAGGCCAATACACAGGACCATAAAAGGTGCAGAGAGAATCATTGGGCTCACCACCTCGCCCCCCCCCCCCCTCCACCATGATAGGATTTATCGGGATCATTGATTAAAGAAGGCTTGTAAAATCAGAGAAGATCTCACTACCTGCCACAGAGCATCTTCCAGCTGCTCCCGTCAAGAAAATTATGTAGAAGTATCAGAGCCAGAACCACTAGGGCAAGGAACAGCTTCTTTCCACAGGCAGTGAGGCGGCTGAATTACGACTAAAAGCAACTCTCCATTACTCAACTATTTATTAAGAATATTTATTTTAATATATGTACATGTGTAGTATGGTCATGTATTGTTTGACTGTAAGTGTGTCATGTCTGTATGGGTATTTTGCTCTGTTTTGCACTGAGGACAGGAGAACAGTTTCATCAGGTTGCAATGGTACAATCAGATTTCAAATAAACTTGAACTTCAGAGTGTAACATGGATAAATATTAATTCTTTGTTTTCTCTTCATTATGGAATTTGACCTCTGATTATTAGAGGATTAAGGAAGTATATCAGATATGCAAAAGATCCTTGCTGCTTATCTAATTACCCATGGTCACAGCATTAATGATACACTTTGAAAGATTATTCATTTTTCAGAAAACCACCAACTGTCTGGTCTTCCTGAAGTTTAGGTTGTAATATTTGAGGGGGGGGGGTGGGGGGGGGGGGGGTGGAATCAGTGCCATGGCTCCAGAAACATGAATTGCAACTGCAGTTAAATTTCTAACCTCAGGGTCTGTTCAGAGATGGTTGAGATTGCATTTTTATCTAGAGGTTGGCAACTTGGTATTTTTCAGTCTTATGCAGTGGCTAATCTAGTTTATCAAAGCTCTGGCTCAGCACAGAATGGGTAATGTGCTTCGATTAATTATTGGAAATGTGCTGAAGGGAATCAATTATATCCACAAAGCTGTCTGCACAGCTCTGTCAGTAAAACTATAAATGTAAAATGAAGCAGGCACTGCTGAACGAACTGCCAAATGTGTGTTGCTAAAGGCAGGGAGTGGAAAGAAACTACTCATCTCGCTGTGGCACAGTCAAGGAAAGTTATGAATAGAGAGATCTTCATTCTTACAGCCTACCCTGAGGTAACTTCACTGTTCCCAGAACAAAGCGACATGGAGCAGAAATGCATAAGTAGGCCATCCATGAGTAATAATTCATTAAAATGACTTGGAAATCATCAGTACATTTTTCCTGAAATTACCAGCTGACATTTCAACAACCAATGTCAATGGCATATTTGTGGGAGCATGTTCCAAAAAAATGTATGTGCTTTCAATAATTATCAGAGAATGCAAGAAGAAAATAGGCTCTTTGGCCACCAGATGTGCGCCAACCATCAAGCACCCATTCACTTTAATCCTACATTAATCCCAGATTCTTCCCCTCAACTGCACATCAGGAGGAATTTAAAGTGGCTGATTAACCTACTGTCTCACATGTCCTTGTGATGTGTGGGGAAACCAGAATACTCAGGTCACAGGGAGCATATGCAACTATTCTCGCAGAACTAATCCTTCAGGACTGGAATGCATCAATAAAGCAGAAGGATGCCTTAGAATGTAGGCCCAGCACTCCAACTCTTCCTGCGCACAAACAGTGAAGAGAAAGGACTCCCCAACACCACCCCCCCCCCCCAACCCCCATCCCACTCCCGCTATCATTACTGGGTTTCAAACACCAGGAGTGAATTTTAAATAACACTCCTCTTTTAAATATTTTTAGCATAGCAGCCTTCTTATAATTTGTAAAAGCGTCACAATTTTACCATTGCAGGTTATCAAAGAATGCATAAGTAGGCCATCCATGAGTAATAATTCATTAAAATGACTTGGAAATCATCACTACATTTTTCCTGAAATTACCAGCTGACCACATATCCAAGATCTCTTAAATGGAAAGTGTGGGTATTTGCACATTTTGTGGAAAGCTTTTATTGATTCTTTCAATTTTAGTTAATTTAATCTAAGCATAAAAAGTTATTGGGTACGTTTCTATTTGTTACATTCTTTGTTGTTCTTATTCTAAGCTTTGGACATTTCACTTGTTTCTTAGTTGTAAGAGGATGATATTTCTGCTCAAGGAACACTATGTTGCATTGTAACGTGCAAGGAATTACTTTGAACCTCTGCAGTATACCCTCCACATTCTGATGTTCAAGAGCATGTTGGAGAAAGATGAAAATCAGTGCGTTATCTGCCAAAATGTTCAAGGTGGAAACATTCACAATAGTTTCATGCTTTCCAGATTAAGTGTCAACAACTATATGATGGTGTATTTACATACATGATTTTTCTAATAACAGTTTACGCTTTATATTCAGTGAAGTTCTTGGTTTTGACTACAAGCCAATGTCCATGTTTGGAGAATGCTGGAACCATGAGGTAGCAGCAAACGCTGCTATATTATGGTATTCTGATCTTCTTCCCTCCCAAACCTGTGAAGCATTTTGGTCAATCTTGACTGAGAGGTCTGAACTGGACAAAGTAAAACACAACATTTCAGCTTAAAATGTAGGGTAGATTTGTAGAAGTATTGCACAGACCAGTATAAAAACATAGAGACCGATGAGCTGAGGAGCTTGAAGCTGATAAACCTCTCCTTTTAATTTACATTAAGTCCCATGTGATCAGAAACCATCAACTAGGCAGTACCAAATTTGATCAGTGCAGTTCTTAAATAGCTGCTACTTGTCATGAACAGGGATTTAAGGACTGGGTGCGTATGATAATAGCATTGAGGAATATTAGATACAATGCAATAGGGGTACACCAAACATGGAGATCGTTCACAGTCAAATTGAGAATTTCATTGAATATAAAGCAATAACAAACTGACATTAGAAAAATTATGTACATAAATACACCATCATATAGTTGTTGACACTTAATCTGTGAAAGGCTTGAAACTATCATGAATGTTTCTACCTTGAACATTTTGGCAGATAACGCACTGATTTTCATCTTCCTCCAACATGCTTTTGAACATCAGAATGTGGAGGGTATACTGCAGAGGTTCAAAGTAATTCCTTGCACGTAACAATGCAAAGTTCCACATAGTGTGCCTTGAGCAAAAATATCATCTTCTTACAGACAGAGAAAAGTGAAATCTCCACTCTTTTGAATAAGCTTAGAATATAGGAAATAGAAATGTGCCTATAACTTTTTTTTATGTTCAGATCGAATGAAATGAAATTGAAAGAATCAATAAAAGCTTTCCACAAAAAGTGCAAATGCCTACACATTCCACTTGAGAGATCTTGCATACGAGGTGAGAGCAGCATAACCTGCAGTGGTAAAATTGTGAGGCTATTACAAATTGTAAGAGTGCCATGTGGCAGAAAGTGTCTTTTTAGTTTAGACTGGTATTGATTAATATATCAAATACATTAACACATTAAATAATTAAACAAAATATTAATACGTAAATACATTCTATTTCATGCTTATGCTGGGACATTTGCAAGAAACTAAGGATAATGGGGGGGGGGGGGGGGGGGAGGGGGTCCAGGATATGTGTTACCTGGCCACAATAGCCAAAATTGAAATTCTGCAGCCCTGAGGATAGTAGAGACTCTGGAACACGAGTTGTCCTCATAACAGCCATCTGACTTTATGAATTTCTGTCAGTGTCATTTCTCTCTAGGGTTGTGTGATTTCCAGGAATTAGGGGAATCAAAATTTAAATATACCTGAGAGGAGGGGGACATGTCTGTTTGATTGGTCCACAATATGTAGATGGACATATCATTGCCTAATGCTGATAGAATATTGCTTGCTGCCAGGGAGGTGACTGTTTTGTGATTGGTTAATGTCAGATAGCATTGGAGAATTTAAACCCATGTTCGGGGAGCTCCTGGATCCTCTGCAGAGGTGTCCGACCTCCCCCAGGCCTGTGTAACAAATAAACGGAACTGGGTTAAGAAAGGCCTGTGTTCTTCATTGCTCAGTGCTGATTTGTCCTCACCCCACAATCTGGATCAAGGATTGACACTTATCCTCCACAGCTGTTATGCCAAAAATATATTTAAAAAGCTTCATTTAAAATTTACTCCTGGTGCTTAGGTTTCCCAGATGCTTGAAAAACTAGTGATGAAAGGTGGTCCCTGTTTTTGTGTAGTAAGAGTTGGTGTGCTGGGCCTGTACTATGAGACATCCTTCTTCTTATCGTTGCCCCCCCCCCCCCCCCGACGACCCCACTGCTCTTCCTAAAGGCTTAATTCTACAAGAATAGTTGCTTCTAATTAAGACACACTTTCAGAAATTCCCAAATAAATATTTATTCTCATCTCTAAAGAGAGCTACGTAAAATTCAGCATCAACCCACAGCCTATATTGATGTGGTCAGCAGAGAGCAGCAGCAATCATCAAGATCCACTCTACCCAGGACATGCTCTGTTCTCGCTGCTACCATCAGGAAAGAGGTGTAGATATCATAAGACTCGCACCACGAGGCTTAGGAACAGTTCCACTATTAGACTCCTAAACAATAGACTCAGAGACTCATTTAAGACTCTTATTTTGCACATTATTTATTGATGAATTTTTTTTGTGTTGCAGTTTTTTTAACATTTATCTCTTTTGTATATACATCATTTTTGAAAATACAGTTTACACTACCAATAAGTAGAAATTCTGCCTGGCCACAAAAAAAAACAAATCTCTGGGTTGCATGCGATGTCATGTATGTAGTCTGACAATAAATTTGAACTTGAAACTTTGAACTTTTAAATTTTAAAACATTAAATATCCATTCAAAGGAAAATCCCTCGTGCCCTCCCCCAAAAAAACCATATGAAACACACAATTCTAGATGGCTGATATGTGGGTGGAAGGAATAGTTTCTATTGAAAATCAATATCACAAACTCTTACTGCAATCTCCCATATAATACACTTTTTTGGTCAAGACTGAAACTCTATTACAGTCTGGCAGAAATCTCTTTTCAATCGAGTGAATACTTGAAGAAAAACAGGGAGAAAGTCATATCTTGTGACTTATGCAAAACTGAACAATACACACTATTCTCTGCTTTTGGAATTAAGAGCCATTGCTCCATAAGCAGCCAAAGGCTGTTGTAGTCCAGTTTTATTGCTTATTCCACATCTTTACCAATGAACATGATTCAAATTTGACAGGAAAGCAATTGTTTCTGAATGGAATCATCTCTTGGAAAAAAAAATGGCTTTGAATTTTATAGTGAGGGCTCTCAGATAAATAATTTGCTGAATTAGTGCAAGTAGTGCAGATCTTTATGATCCATAAATCTAGTTGCATGACTAGTGCCATGCTGGAAGGGTAGAGCAGATAACAAATTAAAATAAATTTTGTGCAAGGCAATTGCTTCTGCAGTACTGTACTAAATCCAGCAAAATGCAGATAACTATCAGTGAACAGTTAACATAATGCTTTTTTTTAAGGACTGTTCAACTTTATTAAAATGCACACAACACTGTCAACCCTAGTGTCTTCATCTGCAGCATATCACTTTATGCTTTAAACAAAATTCTAATTTTGCATTGAGTTACGAGAACACGCTTCACGTAGCCCACCATCATCCCACTGCTGAACGCAATAAGGTAATGATGAATTTGAATGACCACTGGCTGGTGGTTCTGACATCCACTATAATGAATGGCTCACATCAACTCCATCCTCCCAGCCAGCCTCAATCAATTCCAACTCACATGAGTCCACAGCAATGCCATCTCTCTAGCCCTACACTCAGTCTTAGAACATCTGGGCAACAAGGATACCCACATCAGACTACTCTTTATCAACTATAGCTCTACCTTTAACACAATACCACCAAGCAAATTTATTCCCAAACTCTGTGTTCTTGGCCTCACCAACCCTTATGTAGTCTGATCTATAACTTCCTACTTCTTCCATAATCATCCTTAACACTGGGGCATGTAAGGCTGTGTACACAGTCTCCCACTATGATCCCTGTACACTCATGAGTGCATGGTCAAACACCATTCCAATTTCATCGATACATTCACAGATGACACCTCCTCATACGCAGATCTTTGACATTGAGGAGTTGGAATACAGAAAGGAGCTAGAGGGACTAGTCACTTTGTGCCATGACAAAACGTCCCCTTCTATGTCAGCAAGACCAAGGAGATGGTTTTAGAGTTCTGGAAGAGAGGAAAAGTTCATTTTCCTGTGTGCATCAATGGTGATGAGATGGAGATAGTAGATATCTTTAAGTTCCCAACATCTCCAATGACTTGTCCAGGTCCACCTATGTCATCAAATTGGCCAAGAAAGAACCTGAACATCTCTACTTCCTCAGAAGTCCAAGGAAATTTGTCATATCATTGTATCCTTCAGAAGTTTCTGCAGGGGCACCACTGAAAGCATCCTGTCAAGATGCATCACAACATGTGAAGGAAATTGCTCCACCCAAGACAGCAAGAAATTGCAGATGGTTATGAATAAGGCTCAGGGTACCATGCCCTCCCTTGCCTTCATCGACTCCACCTATAAATCTTGTTGCCTTGGAAAATCAGCCAACATATTCAAAAACATTCTATCACAGACACACTCTCTTCACCTACCTCTTGACAGAACGGACAATCACTGGTATGAGATCATGTACCATGAGATCAGTGGTTCTCAACTTTCTTTCCACTCGAATAGTATTCCCTATGCCATAGGTGCTCTGTGATTAGTAAGGGATTGCTTAAGGTGGTATGTGGGTGGAAAGAAAAAGTTTGAAAACCACTGTTTTAATCGTACTTAATTGACTCGTTATGGCCACGATTTCTCAACTCCAAAGGAAATGGGCCAATGACAATTTTTCTCAAGCAAAATATTTCATTAACAATTGGGTCTAGAGCAGTGATTTTCAACCTTCCCACTCATATACCACCTTAAGCAATCCCTTACTAATCACAGAGCACCGATGGCATAGGGATTACTTAAAGTGGTATGTGAGTGGGAATGGAAGGTTGAGAATCACTTGCTCAAGACCCAATTGTTACTGAAGTATTTTGCTTGAGAAAAATTGTCATTGACTCACTTCCTTTGCAGTTGTGGAAAGAAAAAAGGTTGAGAACCACTGCACTAGATACAAGGACAATTTCTCTCCTGACGTTAAATGAAACTGAAAAAAAAGTATAGTCTTTGTTTGTACCAACTGATGTCTGTCTGCAGCTTTCGTAATCTGCATTTCTCTACTTACTTGTACTATGTACGAGATGTGTTGCTGGACTATTTGCTAAACAAATTATATCACTGGATCTTGATAAATGTCATAATAAATGAAGTTAACGAACATCAGTATATTGCACATCATAACGAACAGCAAGGCATAATATACATAAAATAAATGCATGGAAAACAGAAACTGCAGAGTTAAAAGAATTTGAAAAGAATTTGTATTGTGGCTGGAGATGCTGACAGATTTTCTATTGAAGTATGGCACAACATAGGTGTTGGAGTCAGCCTGCACCTCTGAAATCAGACTGCAAAGAACACACTGCAAAAATATCTATTCAAAGCACTTAGGTTTTATTATAAATGTTCAATTTGTATATGGGAAGTGAGGAAGACTAGTTAGGAGATGTCTCAAGCAGACATCTTTCTGAAGTCTCAGCTCTCACTTTGAAGATACAGATGGTTGCTTCTATATTTATACAATTTCAAATGAGTAAGGAGAAAAAATGACCCTCACTCTTAATGTTACATGATTCTATATATGGAAAAAATGGTTTCCCAGCCCTGGCACCTGGCTTTTTGGTGTTTACTTTTCATAAGACAAAATAGAATAATGTTATGCTAACTTTATCTTTGCTTTTCATTGTGTCTGTTCTTGCAGAATCTGTGCAATTGGTGACTATTCTCAAAGCAGGCTTGCAAGGCCATTCTTTGCAGCAGTCCAACTGTTTTTCAGTCATTTTATGTCACACTAAAGGTTTGTGTTAAAAGCAAAAGCGTTAGCATTGAGATATGTCAAAACATATTAAAATATAAATAAGAGATAAATCATTCTCCTATATAGGAACGTGCAGAGAACCAAGTTCTCATATATTGCATTGTAAGTTACAGAGGAGTAGAGATGTCCCTTAGTTATAGAGATCCAAGAAGTCCTCCATTCAAATATATACAGGAACTGTGAAGATTAGGCCAATAATTTAATCATTAGGCCTGAATACCGTTTTGAGTTTTGTGTGCCCGATGGAGATGTGGGGGGGGCTGGTAGTCATGGTGGGGAGCTGGCTGATGGAGGACCTCAGTTTTCTTCAGGCTGACTTCCAGGCCAAACATTTTGGCAGTTTCCGCAAAGCAGGACGTCAAGCGCTGAAGAGCTGGCTCTGAATGGGCAACTAAAGCGGCATCATCTGCAAAGAGTAGTTCACGGACAAGTTTCTCTTGTGTCTTGGTGTGAGCTTGCAGGCGCCTCAGATTGAAGAGACTGCCATCCGTGCGGTACCGGATGTAAACAGCGTCTTCATTGTTGGGGTCTTTCATGGCTTGGTTCAGCATCATGCTGAAGAAGATTGAAAAGAGGGTTGGTGCGAGAACACAGCCTTGCTTCACGCCATTGTTAATGGAGAAGGGTTCAGAGAGCTCATTGCTGTATCTGACCCGACCTTGTTGGTTTTCGTGCAGTTGGATAATCATGTTGAGGAACATCTCCATCGGGCACACAAAACTCAAAACGGTCAACCAGTTTACCTATCTCGGCTGCACCATTTCATCAGATGCAAGGATCGACAATGAGATAGACAACAGACTCGCCAAGGCAAATAGCGCCTTTGGAAGACTACACAAAAGAGTCTGGAAAAACAACCAACTGAAACCTCACAAAGATAAGCGTATACAGAGCCGTTGTCATACCCACACTCCTGTTCGGCTCCGAATCATGGGTCCTCTACCGGCACCACCTACGGCTCCTAGAACGCTTCCACCAGCGTTGTCTCCGCTCCATCCTCAACATCCATTGGAGCGCTCACACCCCTAACGTCGAGGTACTCGAGATGGCAGAGGTCGACAGCATCGAGTCCACGCTGCTGAAGATCCAGCTGCGCTGGATGGGTCACGTCTCCAGAATGGAGGACCATCGCCTTCCCAAGATCGTATTATATGGCGAGCTCTCCACTGGCCACCGTGACAGAGGTGCACCAAAGAAAAGGTACAAGGACTGCCTAAAGAAATCTCTTGGTGCCTGCCACATTGACCACCGCCAGTGGGCTGATAACGCCTCAAACCGTGCATCTTGGCGCCTCACAGTTTGGCGGGCAGCAGCCTCCTTTGAAGAAGACCGCAGAGCCCACCTCACTGACAAAAGGCAAAGGAGGAAAAACCCAACACCCAACCCCAACCAACCAATTTTCCCTTGCAACCGCTGCAATCGTGTCTGCCTGTCCCGCATCGGACTGGTCAGCCACAAACGAGCCTGCAGCTGACGTGGACTTTTTACCCCCTCCATAAATCTTCGCCCGCGAAGCCAAGCCAAAGAAAGAAGGCCTGAATACAATATCACAACCACTTCATAACTGGTGAAGGGTATTGAATGCATCCTCAGAATATTGATATTGAAGTGTATGATCTGATGTCTGGAAACATTTAACATAAATAACATAACATAACATAACAATTACAGCACGGAAACAGGCCATTAGGCCCTTCTAGTCCGCACCGAACCAAACACCCCTTTCTAGTCCCACCTCCCTGCACAATGCCCATAACCCTCCATCTTCTTCTCATCCATATACCTGTCCAACCTTTTCTTAAATAATACAATTGACTCCGCCGCCACTATTTCTCCCGGAAGCTCATTCCACACGGCTACCACTCTCTGAGTAAAGAAATTCCCCCTCATGTTACCTCTAAACCTCTGCCCCTTAATTCTTAACTCATGTCCTCTTGTTTTAATCTTTCCTCCTCTTAACAGAAATAGTCTATCCACATCCACTCTGTCTATCCCTTTCATAATCTTAAATACTTCTATCAAATCCCCTCTCAACCTTCTATGCTCCAAAGAATAAAGACCTAATCTGTCCAATCTCTCCCTATACTCTAGATGCTTAAACCCAGGTAACATTCTGGTAAACTTTCTCTGCACTCTCTCCACTCTGTTTATATCCTTTCTATAATTAGCCGACCAGAACTGCACACAGAACTCCAAATTAGGCCGCACCATCGTCTTATACAATCTCAACATCACCTCCCAACTCCTATATTTCATGCAATGATTGATAAAGGCCAGCATACTAAAAGCCTTACTCACCACCCTATTCACGTGAGTTTCTACCTTCAGGGAACGATGTACCGTTACTCCTAAATCTTTCTGCTCTTCTGTATTCATCAATGCTCTCCCATTTACCACGTATGTCCTATTCTGATTCTTCTTACCAAAATGAAGCACTTCACACTTATCAGCATTAAATTCCATCTGCCATTTTTCAGCCCACTTTTCTAAGCATTTAGTTGAAATGTGCAGACATTTATTTTCAAAAATCATTTGATTCTCAGCCAATTTTTCTTCTTAACTCAAAGATTCTTGATGTCCAAAGGTGATAGGCTTTTGTTAAACAAGGTAATTAAGAAATATAACATATAACCATATGGGGTAAATGTTTGGAAAATGGATAAAGGAGATAAGTGATTCTCAACCTTTTTTTCCACTCACGTACCACCTTAAGTAATCACTTACGAACCATAGAACACCAATGCCCCATGTACTCTGTGGTTAGAAATTGATTACTTAAGGTGGTATATGAGTGGGAAAAAAAGTTGCGAACCACCAGGTTAGATCACAATCACATTGATGAATGGTAAAACATGCTAAAACAGAGAGACTAAATATCCCACCACTTCATAAAAGAGTAGAAATCACTGATTGCCATATGGGAGAGATTTGGCATGTAGCACATACAAAGCAATGTTCATCCAATAGCATTCTGAATGAGGCATATCTGAAATCTGAGCAAAGAAATGTACTTTCTCAGCCTGCTGGGCTTGATCAAGAAAGATTGATTGCAGTCAGTTTTGAACAGGTTACTAGTGACCTCCTTTAAGTTTATTTATCACAAAATACCCTGACAGTGAGAAGGATTCTTCTGCAAACAAACTAAGAAGTCATTACTAATATTAATACAGCCATGAACAGATTACAATTTAAAGTCTTAGACTGCAGGGAGTGCAGAGTAGAATGGCTATATATTAGAAGAGAGGATCAATTTGCAGCCATGCTTTGCTGTTACCATCAGTTTCTGTCATACAAAACTGCAAGTTCCAGCTTGGAAGTAGCCAGATGCATTAAAAATTTGGTTTACTGTCATCTTTCTCATTGCTTAAAAGGTCATCTTTGTCCTGCTCTTTGATGATCATTTGACTTCAGTTTGATAGATTTTGTAAACTTATTGTTTTTCCCATCAGATGCAGTGGGGAAAATTGAATACATACAACCCTGATATGCCTTCAGCGAAAATAACTACACCCTTTCCACATTTTCAGCACCATGTCTTAGTCTGGTGGGGAATTGGGTTGGTAAGAGAATAGTTCCAGCTTTTGAACTTGTTTTCAACTAAGCACATTTAAGAAAAGTAATAAGTATATATCTCTAAAATGGCACTTTAACATTTAAAGTAATACAAGCTGTTGAGATCATGAATATGGTGGATGTTCATTGTTTAATGTACTACCAGAAGGCATAGAGCTCTTGCACAATTCTCTCCAACGTCCATATCATTCAATAGAAATGTAGGCAGCATTTTGAAGCTCTAATTTAGTTTAGTTTAGAAACACAGCAGTTACAGAGCCGTCCAGCGCACGAGCCCATGCCAAATACCACAATTAACCTATCATTCTGGTACATTTTGAAGGGTGGAAGGAAACTAGAGCACCCAGAGGAAACACAAACAGACAGAGGGAGATCATAAAAATTCCTTACAGTCAGCATCAGATTCGAACCTGAGTTGCTGGGATTGTGAAAAGATTGTGTTAACTGCAACACTAACCGTGCTGCCTCTAAAGGCAGATAAGAAATTGGCAATGCTGAGCCAAATTATTAACCAAATCACACGAGGGGTAAATAAAAATCCTGTTTTCATGCTGGTATTACTTTCAGAAATTGTAAATTTGTAGTCATGCAAATTTTGTCTCTGTGCAGTTTGAACACAATGGATTGAAATACAAAATCCTACAGACACTGTGATTGTAGTTAAACACTCCTATGGAGGTTGTGAGCCCTGCTGACTTCCTCCAGCATCCTTGTGCTTTTAAACTCAAACACAATGTAACCATTTTAGTACAAAAAATATCCCTGATGCATGACTGAACTGTTTGGGGTAGGTTTGTGAATAATTATGTTATAAGACAATAGAGGTTGATTTTAATTGGAGTCAACAGTGACACAGGCAGATTGCACAATTTCTAAGGTGTTAAATTCTGACCATTTCAAACTCCTTAACGTGTTTGCTTTCTGTGAATTGCACTAAATGGGCTTCCTAATACAGATTTCATAACAATGTAGTTTCAGGAGTGTGATAAGCATTTGATTTTTCTGGAGCCTGGGGGACACTCATAATTCACGTAGGCCAATGGTTTTCAAACTGCCTCCCCAAACTCACATTCCACCATAAGCAACCCATATGCCAGAAATGCTCTGAAATTAATAAGGGTTTACTTAAGGCGGTCTGAGAGTGGGAAATGAAGGTTGAGAACCCCATTCTAACTGAAATATTTTGCTTGAGAAAAATGATCATTGGTCCATTTCCTTTGGAGTAATGAAACCGCGCACATAACGAGTCAATTAGGTACAATTAAAACAGTGGTTTTCAAACGTTTTCTTTCCACTCACCTACCACCATCAGCAATTCATTACAAATCACAGAGCACTTATGGCAATAGGGAATACTTAAGATGGAATGTGAGTTTACAGGGGCAGTTTGAAAACCACTGACCTAGGCCCACAAAGAAAACTTTATTATGAATACTTTTGTGTTCTGCTGCAAGGCTCTCCACTCACTTGAAACAGTTGCACATCGGTTTCTCCACATAAACTCTCCTCACCATCAAGAACATCAACATGGAAAACTAACATCGGGGAGCAGCAGCAATAATCAAGGATTCACACTGCTCAGGACATGTTCTGTCCTCGCTGCTGCCATCAGGAAAGAAGTATAGCTGTAACAAGACTTGTAGCTCCAGGTTCAGGAATAGCAATGACCCTTCCACTATTAGACTCCAAAACAAGAAATTCAATGAGAAGTCCCTTTCATACCATCAACCCTCCTAGGAAGAGGGAAAACTTACTGCACCCAGGGAGCCTTTCCCACTGCACCACCATGGTTTACCTGGTTCATCGGGAACCCAGGATTTTAAGGGGGGATCCCACCTCCAGTGGTGATGTCATGAGCATTGTATTACTTACTCACAGGGCAGTAAAATCGTAGTGGGAATGAAGCATATATGTGCTCCTGTTTAAAAGATCCGTGGGAAAAAACGCGCACAGTTTAATAAGACTTACGCCCTTAATGCTTAAAAGACGATGGAAAAAATCTACCACAATGTCTTCAGACTGTTCAAACTTAGGACAAACCCACAGACCAGATTTCATTATGGCCTAAACAAAAGAGTATAACAATTATTTATATAGCATTACATTGTATTAGATATTAAAAGTAATCTTGCGATGATTTAAAGCATCACCGACCATGCTCTGACAGCAATGCTCATTGCATAGTTGTATTTCACAGTTTGGCTGGCCACGCTCTGACAGACTGACACAAGCATGCAGGCACTAACGGTACCCAGTAATTCACATCATCCCAGAATGATTAAAGAGTTAACTCGGCCGGGATCTGACACTTGCCCCCACCAAGAGTTGATTTTAACTCTCCTTGCCCGATTGGGATGTTTCCCACTGCGCGACTACCGGGTACAGTCCCATTAAATTATTCAGTTCGACCCACATGAACTTGGCGGTGTGAAAGGGGCTTGAGACTCACTTTGCACATTATTTATTACTGAATATTTATTTTCTGGATTTGCAGTTTGTTTACATTTCTTTCTTTTGTATACATTTCTTCTTGAGTACAGTTTACAGGACCCAGTAATTAGAAATTCTGCCTGGTCTGCAGAAAAATGAATCTCAGGGTTATATGTGATGTCATGTATATATTCTGATGATGAATGTAAACTTTGAAGAGATGTCCACCAAGAAACACATACAGCTTGATGTGAACTGAGCACATCTCCAATCTTAACATATTTTCTCTCCAAGCTTATTTGCCTGATTTAATATTTTAGCCTGGATCATGAATTAGTTAACCATTTTCTACTGTTTTCTTCAAATTTCAGGGTCCTTCTGCTTTTCTGCTTCATGGATGCTAAAACTGTTTGAAATCCATATAGGTCATGTCAGGCCTGGCTTGCCTCAAGAACCTTACATTTTAGATTTTATTCTCAGAATTACCTACCAAGACGCCTATTATAATTTACAAACAAAACATTTAAGATCTGTGCATGATCTGTTCCATACACTATCAAGGTTCCTCTTGTAGAAAAAAAATGTAACATCTATGATATAATTCAGCCATAAGGCAAACAAAGTGTTGCCATGAGTATTGTCCGGTGCCTCTAACAATAAGAGAAAGTGAAGGACAGTCCCTTCAGAGATGCTGAGTGTCCTTGGATTTGCCTCCCGCACCCTCTCCAGCTTCACAAACTCTTGTTTCATGTAATGGCAACCCAAGCTCTCGGTCCAATCCTCTGATATGATCAGGTAGCTTTCAGCGCCCAAGAATGTTCAGAGTCCTTTTGGCCCTCCACACCCTCTTGAATCCCTTTTCTGGTACCTGGTTCCCTGCAGTAGGTGTGGGTACATCGATTGCAATTCACCAAGTGCTGTAGTCTGTGTGGGTCCTTCAGTTATTGAGCCCCTCACTAGTCTCCTTCCCTGCAAGGTCCTCTCCAGACTTCTCATTGGGGGTGTTCTCCTTGTTACTGATACACTGCACTCATCTGCTGCTCCTCCGGAGTCTGCAACACCTCATGGTAAGCTACCCAGGAGTGTACAACAGTCAACAAAGCATTTGTTGGGATCAGTGATGCTGGCTTATTTTTTTTACATACTAAACTAAGATATTTCTGAATGAGGCTTTTGCATTCCACCTCTGGGACTAAGTGTTTAGATATTGAATATGTTAAAAGAATCTGAGTGAACTGCTCTCCTCTTGTTTTGCATTGCATTCCATTAAGCTAAGATCTTATAATAATGCATTTTGAACATACCTTTGACCTGTAGTAAATGAGATAATGGGAGTATTCAAGAGATAAAGGAGCAGGCCACAGTTTATTTAAAGATAACAGCCAAGAAGGCAATGACTTGTCAATAGAACTTATAAAGACATACATAGTGCACTTTGGTGGATTTACTATTGATAAGATCTATTGCAGAGATACATTCTGTGAGTGTGCATGCCGTTGCATTCCCATTCTTGGCCTTAACTTGTACAGGCCCTATTGAGAGTTTGCAGTTATCTGCACTGGCCCCAGTAAGACCACTTGTCAATACTGGGGCTTCACCACTGCTTTCATCGACGTTTGTTCCTTTTCCATATTCTTATTTTCCTTGAAGATATGTAGTATCTTAGGATGTTTTTGACTATGTATTGCAGCTGAGTCACTTTTTGCAGGTTTGCTGATGTGTCCTTTACACAGAC
Organism: Narcine bancroftii; assembly: GCF_036971445.1. Classification (NCBI taxonomy): domain Eukaryota; kingdom Metazoa; phylum Chordata; class Chondrichthyes; order Torpediniformes; family Narcinidae; genus Narcine; species Narcine bancroftii. Next base: position 186,157,951 of record NC_091474.1, read on the forward strand.
AGCCAAAACGTACTCCATTTTTTTCAAGAGCGATTTTCTCACTATGTGTCTTCTTTCCCATCTGCATATACTTTTCCAAAATAATGTTCATCATTACAGAATGAACAGTTCTTCTCAACAGGTGAACTTCCATTTTCCTTAATTTCTTTATCCACCACTGTCAGAGAGGAGGCAAATGTTTTTTCTTCAATTGTGGTTAAGGATACAATTTGAACTTTTCAACTTCTTAACCCATTGTTTGAGGACCCTTAATTGCATACATTGGATCTCAAGATAAAGGAACAGAAGTGGGCCATTTGACCCATTGAGTCTGCTCCGCAACTCCACCCTGAGCTAAACTGTTCTCACATCTATTTCCAAATTCCGGCCTTTTCCTCATATCCCTTGATACCTTGACTAATTAGATACCTATCAATCTCCTCCTTAAACTCCTGCAATGATTGCACCTCCACAATGAATTCCACAAATCCATGACCCTCTGGCTTAAGAAATTTCTCCTCATTTTTGTTTTAAATGGGTACCTTCTAATTTTAAGACTGTGCACTCTTGTTCTGGATTCACCCACCAAGGAAAACATCTTATTCACATTTACTCTGACCAATCATTTCTGTAACAACATCTACTTGTTCTTCAATGAACTCCACAAAATCCTTAAAGGTAGCTGTCACATAGTTTCTTCTTTGCAATTCAACAACTTGACTTCTCTATAATTCTCTCATCCAGTTGGATAATTTATCTACAATATTATGAGGTATATCAAGCTCTCGAAGATGGCCAATCTTCGTCATGATGTTGCAACATCCTCTCAGAAAGAGGGCGTAAGCTTGTAAACCATTTGTGTCCTCTGGTCCTATTAACAACCATGGAAGAGCCTCCTGTAAATGAGCTCTTAGAAATTTCTATCCTTTTTGCCAAAATGCTTCTCCAGTAACCACTTTGCTTATTTGAATCCCACATTAGGATTCGTATGTTGGCAACTCTTGACAAGATCTTGTTGTGGTTCTCTCATGAACTGCTGCAAGTAATATAAAAAATCCTCCTGGCTTTGACATCTAATTCAATATTGGATTCAAAATGGAATTCAAGGTAGTCTCCATGAAAAAAAATGGAATCTCACTTGGTCAAAGAGAGAATGTGTAACTGCATTAATGATGCAACTGTCTCCTCTTGCCTTCTTGTGCCTCTGCATATGTTACTTTGTTCGCCCAGATTTCTAATACTTGCCAGGAACGCCTGTATGCCCTCCATAAGATGGGATTTGGCTCCCATCTCTGTCCAATGTGGTCATCATTGGGGTTTGAGCTCTAGCTCCTTGCATCAACCTGATTAATTTGGGATCTTGTATGTCTAGCATCAGCACCGAGTCTTAATCTGCTTAGTCCATGACCAAATGTGTCTTGCGGTTCTATCACTGGTTTAGCCCTTTGCCTAGACCTGACTATTTTAGGACTAAGCCTGTATTGTGATTGTAACACTGGCTCAGCAACAAATCTTAATTTGCTTGGTCTCTGATCAAGCACATCCTATGGTTCTATCACTGGCTTAATATTTTCTTTTTCTGAAGTCCTTCCTCAAAACCTGATGCTTTGATAATTTACTTCAAGCACCATGGACCACTAAGCCCTCTAGTGGCTGTGACCTGGTCTCATTAACAGCATTTTTTTCCCTCATCCATTTCCAATTGCTTCATTTCCCTTTTTAGCTGCACTTCCTCCATTCTTAGCTCTCCTTCTGCAGCTCGTCTTCTTTCCATCGCTGGACCTCCTGTAGCTCCTCTTCTTGTCATCATTCTTACTGCTTTGGGATATATTATATATTAATATGTCTTTAAAAGAGAGATTGTGGGGCTTTAGAGTAGGCCACGCCACAAACAGACAGTAACACTTCACAAAAGGCATCTCATTTAAAATGCAAGAGCTTGGCTGAAGGCAGACATGCAGGCACCTGTGACTTTGAAAAAGACAATCAGACTGCTTTGGAAGGAATTTCAGAAACAGGTGCAAATAGATCGAAGCCCAGGTTCAAAATGCTGATAAAATCTTTCAAGGATTGGGTTAGCCCTGCAAGAAGTTTTGGTTTTCACAAGCAGAGAGAGAAAAGAACCAAACAGGATTTCTCTTAGAGAGAGAGAATTCAGTGGGAGAATTCTGCAGTGGCTTTTGGAGGCTGTAACTTGGCAAGCTGGCAGGCTTGTTAAAACCCCATTTTGAAGACAGCCTGTTGAAAACCCCTGTAGTCCTTACAAGAGGAAATGCTGGCTAGAGTTTTTCTCCTGAAATAAGGGAAACAAGAACTCTGTGGTGACCTGGAAGAAGAGGTTATCATTTGGAAAACCCATGATGGGGCAAGTTTTTTTGGCAAGACAGTTTGTTGGATACCAAAGAAGATACCATGTGACAGCTACTTTTAAGTATTTGGTGGAGTTCATTGAAGGACAAGTTGACACCGATCCAATGTATAGAATTAAAGGTGTTCAAACAGTGAGTAAAGATGTTGAGCAGTCCAAATCATATTGTCAAGCAAAACTGAAGTACATTTGTCACCTCTCTGATAGTAGTGGATAATGAAATTAAGGAAAATGAAAGTTTGCCTGTTGAGAAGAAATGTTTGTTCTGTAATTAAAAAAAAGCCTGAAAAAGTGCATACAGAAGGAAAAGGAGATGCATAGTGAGAACATTATTTGAAGGAAAATGGAGCATGGTTTTGACTGATTGTGTAAAGGACACATCAGCAAAACCTGCAAAAAAGTGACTGAGCTGCGATATATGTTATCAAAGGCATCCTAAAATTGTACATATCTTCAAGGAAAAGGAACAAACATTGATGAAAGAAGCAGATGAAAACAGTGCTGAAGTTTCAGCATTGACGTGCTCTTAGTGGGGCCAGTGCAGAAAACTGGAAACTCTCAATATTGGGTGAACAAGTTAAGGCCAAGGATGGAAGTGCAATGATATGTACATATGCATTTCTTGCTCCAGTTAGCATTGCATCATTTTGCACTGTGGGGGCTTAAGAATTAATCTTCAAGGAAAAAAGATAAATATTGTATTGAGAACCATGGGACAATAAAAGTAATTGAAACTAACATGGTTTCAGCGTTAGAGGTTGCTAGTATAGACACCACCTGTTTTGTGATCTTTCAGGCATATAGGCACAGAAGACCATACCTGTGCATAAGGCAACATCTCACATCAAAATTATGTGGATCGGTGGTCAAATTTGAGGAAGGTTTATATACACGAAAATAGCTCTAAGTTAGAGATGCTAATTGGTTTCAATGCACGAAAGGTTCTGGAAGCAATAGAAATAATATGGAATGTGAGAGATGGACCTTACACTATTAGAACTATGCTTGGATGGAAAATCAATGGACCTTTAGAAAGAAAGAATGATGTTGCTTAGAAATAGTCAAGTGTCAATATATCCGTTGTGAAACTCAATTAACCATTGAAACAACCATTCAAGACAGACTTTCCTGAATGTCCAGATAACAGTGACCAAAAGGATTTCAACGTTGTACTTGGAAATAAAACGGATTCTGCTCAGGGAGCAGTTGACAAAAATGGAGAATTAATTGTAAGTAGAATTTGTAAAACTTAGCTGAAGAAAAGAATAACTGCTAAAGAAATGAATGCAGTTATTGAAGAAAAGGATTTAGCCTTATCAAGGTGCATACAGTTGAAAAAGTGATTAAAGTCATTGTTTAATGACACAAGAAAACTGACTATGGAAAAGCAATCAAGGTTGATTTTTGAAGACCCAGTTAATAATGATAGAAAGAGAGAATCTAATAAAAAATACCTCAAGATAAATTGTCAGAAGACTGAATTGGAAGTTGGATCCAGAGTTACAAGAAAAGACAATAGAAGCCAAAGTGCTCTTGATGAATTTAAAGAACCAATGTTGTTTGAGTCCTACCTTTTCTGTAACCAGAGAAGAAAAGGGGGAAAAGAGAGAAAGACCCAACTTAAGTGAATACCTTGGAGACTAAAAATGGCTTTATGAACAGACCAATTACCAAAGTCTGTCTTTTATAAGAAGCAGAAGGCTTTCATGATTGACTTTCACTTTCTTTTGAATATTTACCCTATTTGATTTTTTAATTATTATTTTTAGATATATTAATTAGGAGCTGGTATTGTAAAGGTTAAAATCACTTAAAATGACTTGCAAACACATAATTGCAAGAAATTCAACAGCTAGAATATTGTTTGCAAATTCTCCAAGTGTATCTATAGCATAAAGAATTTAGTCAGGCTCATTTCTGTGTGTTTGTTATAAATAAGTTTAGTTTTTGAATTTGCTATTGTACTGTGTAGGACCAGAGTAAGATGAAGATGGTCCAGATAATTTGTTTACTTTTGAAAGTATTATTTTATTGTCCATTTATTATTTTAAATATAATTCATTCTCTCGTCTTTACTGTGCAATGCATGGTATGAATAACAAATAAAGGTGACTTGATGGTTTTAAGAGTTCAAATAAACAGTGGAAAAACTCTATGATACTTTGGAATGGACTATTATTTTTCAATGAGTCAAAACAACAATGCCTGCATGTTGATCAAGTGAGTATAAAGGAAAATGGTCACTAGATACAGTCAAAGAAAGTAAACACACAGAAGAAACTTCCAATGGCTTAACACTTCTTCAGTGGTCTTGCTTGTTGATGATTGTTCCTCCTTTATCAATCTGCTGCAAACAGAGCTCGGGTCAACCCAATATTTTCTTCCAAATCAAATTTCCAACTTTCTATGTCTTCAATTCCATCTTCTATTGAGTAACAAATCAAAAGTCTGAATTAATTTGACTAAATTGTCTTGCTTGAAGATCTGTCTTCTACTGATTAACAGGTCAATAGTTCAGTTTATTGTGTAACAAGTCAATAACCCAAATTCTTTTTGACTAAATATTGTGCCTATCACCCTTTATAATTGCTCGGACTGCATGCAAATTATGTTGTTTTGACTTATTAAATGAAAAGTCAATTCTGAAGTAGCATTGAGCTTTTCACTGCGTTGTCTCCGCTCCATCCTCAACATTCATTGGAGCGACTTCATCCCTAACATCGAAGTACTCGAGATGGCAGAGGCCGACAGCATCGAGTCCACGCTGCTGAAGATCCAGCTGCGCTGGGTGGGTCACGTCTGCAGAATGGAGGACCATCGCCTTCCCAAGATCGTGTTATATGGCGAGCTCTCCACTGGCCACCGTGACAGAGGTGCACCAAAGAAGAGGTACAAGGACTGCCTAAAGAAATCTCTTGGTGCCTGCCCCATTGACCACCGCCAGTAGGCTGAGATCGCCTCAAACCGTACATCTTGGCGCCTCACAGTTCGACGGGTCTTTGAAGAAGACCGCAGAGCCCACCTCACTGACAAAAGACAAAGGAGGGAAAACCCAACACCCAACCCCAACCAACCAATTTTCCCCTGCAACCGTGTCTGCCTCTCCCGCATCGGACTTGTCAGCCACAATCGAGCCTGCAGCTGACGTGGACTTTTACCCCCTCCATAAATCTTCGTCCGCGAAGCCAAGCCAAAGAAGAAAAAAAGACAACTTTATGTATTAAGAACTTTGATAAAACAATTAAACTATTCATAAAACAATATATAGGACAATAAAATGTTAACAAGTTAATACATTCAAAAGAATGGCAAGAAATAATTATCTGGACCATCTTTATGTCCCCTGGTTCTAAACAGTACAAAAGCAAATTCAAAACGAAATTGCTTATTTTAAACATGCAGAAAGACTTTGGCTCAAAGACTGTTACCATGGAGACACAATATCCAGCTGCTTGCATCTCACAATTCATTTTAACCCTTACACAAGTGTCATTGGATATTCTGGTGAGACCAGTTCATGGACATTGCAATAGCTCAGAGATTCCACTGCCCATCGCTTGTGAACGTAGGACAAGGAAGTCAAGCAGTGCTCTATTAAGTGAAGTCTCATGATACATATTTCTGCAGATTATGATTTGTCCAGCATAATATAAAGATGGCAATCTGAGGAATCTAACTAAATATTGAGGTCAAATTCAACAGAATTTCCAAATATTAAAGGTGATTGGCAGGACACATCACAATTGAATGTCTTTCTCCAAGTGTACAGGAGCATTTTCTAAAGGCTTCATTCACTGGCACATTCCAGGCTAATGCTGAGGGATGCACTGAGGCATGGTGTAGCCAAGTTGAAGGTGATATGGGAAGGTCCACAGTCGAGAGCACCCATTCTAAATGGGGACACTAACCCTTACCTCCCCCCACCCCCGCCTCAGGGAAGGCGCATTTGAGTAAAAACCTTATTTAATTTTCATCTCATGTAATATTAATATTTTTATGCAGTTGGTAGGAGAAGTACAAAAGAAGCCAAAAGTTGATTGCTTCATAGTGTGAAGGAATTGTGTTATTAATCGCTAGTTGTTATATATTCTTTATTAAAGTTATTTTTGTGGGTTTGGAAAACAGGGACACATTCATAGACACACTTAATTAAACTCAGAGAGTCCTTTGAAATGGCAGCTAGCAAATCTTGGAGACCATTTGTCTGCTTATTCACTATTTGCTGTAAGTTTGTTTGCTTAAAGACAGCGTGAATGCTATTTCAAAGTTGTAAACAGTCATAAAAGTCTTATGACTGTTCTCCAGTTAAAACTCAAAAGACAATAAGTGTTTTCTCAGAAGCATCTGTGTACATGCACAGCCATTTTTCTGGTTGGTCTCAGCAGACAATTCGGGGTCATATCCACTCACACTTTTGGAAGAGATTAAACTTCAAAGACAGCAATGATGTCATGTCACATGATTAAAGACATTTTCAGAGAACATATTACTGAAACAGAGACATTTTGAAACCAGAAGAAGGTCCTTGACCATTCTGTAGTCACACAGGATTGAAATGCAGATCTTCCTTTGGAGAAGAACACTGAAAAGGTAGTTTTGAAAAATTTAGCCACTTCAGCTGTCTCTTTGAAAAGAGGATAGATTCATTATGACCATTTCTACATGGCCATTTCATGAGATCCTTGCCTGGGTTTGTGAAATCGTCGTGGAAGAAAAACAAGTTCTAAAATTTCCATGCAAGAAATAAAAATCATTCGTATGAAGTAACAATTCTTTCAAAATAACTCAAGAAGAAATTTGTGAGTTTTGAGAAGTCTAATGCCTCACACTTACTCCATAATTGGTTTTGAACAACAGTAAAGACTGAGTTTCACACAAAAGTATTTGGAGAATTAACCTTAAAATCATCTCTTCAAAATTAAACTTAAAATGCAATGGTTTGGGTTTTGCCAAACACATTTGTGCATAGTGGGGTTAAGTTAGAGTTAAGTAAGAAGTGTTATGTTATCAATAACGATTAATAAAAATTATTGAAGATACCATTGTCTTGGTGAATTTCTATTGCTGCGGGTCTAATATGTTACACATAAGAGGGTCCAGAAACTTTGAGCAGAGTCCTGGGAGCCATAGCTTTAAAAAAGGTTGGAAATAGTTGGTTTAGAGTAGCCATCATCAATGGGGGCCATATGTCTCCCTAGGAGTCACAGCACATTTAAAGGGGGGGGGGGGAACACACTCTGGTCCAATAATAAAGGGGGTGCATAGAAACTGAACGGATTAAACATTTGTTGGGGAAGGAAAGGACTTTGCTTATAGCTTTGGTGTATTATTGCCAAGCAACTGGAGTTTTTTTAAAAAGGGTGGAAGCATTTGGAGGCAGGCTAGAATAATGATTCCCAACCTTTGTTTTTCCAGTCACATACCACCTTAAGTAATCTCTTACTAACTATTGAGCACCCATGGCATCCTGTGATTGTATTTGACTGACATGGAACCCGTTATAGAACATAGAAGATAGGAGCAGGAGTAGGTCATTCGGCCCTTTGAGCCTGCTCCGCCATTCAATGAGATCATGGCTGATCTTAAAGTTCAGTACCCTGTCCCCGCCTTCTCTCCATAACCCCTAATTCCCTTATAGTGAAGAAATATATCTAATTCCCTCTTAAATATATTCAATGAACCTGCCTCTACTGCCCTCAGTGGCAATGAATTCCACAGATTCACCACCCTCTGGGCAAAGAAATTCCTCATCTCATTTCTAAATGGTTTGCCTATTATCCTCGAACCATGGCCCTGGGTTCTGGACTCCCCACCATTGGAAACATCCCTTCCGCATCCATTTCTGTCCAGTCCAGCCAGAATTTTATATGTCTCTATGAGATCACCTAAACTCCAGCGAGTACAATCCCAAATTGCGCAATTTTTCCTCATGTTATTCCTGCCATTCCAGGTATCAGCCTGGTGAATCGCCTCTGCACTCCCTCCATTGCAAGAACATCCTTCCTTAGATAAAGTGACCAAAACTGCACACAATACTCCAGGTGTGGTCTCACCAAGGCTCTGTACAGCTGCAGTAAGGTATCCTTATTCCTATACTCAAACCTTCTTGATATGAAGGCCAACATACCATTTGCCTTTTTAACTGCCTGCTGTACCTGCATGCTCGCCTTCAGTGGCTGGTGAACAAGAACCCCTAGGTCTCTCTGCACTTCCCCATCTCTTAATCTATTGCCATTCAAATAGTAATCTGCCTTCCGGTTTAAAGTGGATAACCTCACATTTATCCACATTGTAGTGCATTTGCCATGTATCTGCCCAGTCCTCCAATTTATCCAAATCACACTGGAGCTTCCTGACCCCCTCTTCAGTGCACACAACCCCTCCTAGCTTAGTGTCGTCTGCAAATTTGGAGATATTACATCCAATCCCCTCATCTAGATCATTAATGTAAATTGTGAACAGCTGGGGTCCCAGTACAGATCCCTGTGGCACCCTACTGGTCACCGCCTGCCACTCAGATAATGAGCCGTTTATCTCAACTCTCTGTCTTCTATCTGCCAGCCAGTTCTCAATCCACATCAATACTTTGCCCCCAATCCCATGAGCCTTGATTTTGCATGCCAGTCGTTTATGTGGGACCTTATCAAAGGCCTTTTGGAAATCCAGGTACATCACATTCACTGGCTCTCCCCCATCTATTTTACCTGTCACCATCTCAAAGAATTCCAATAGATTTGTCAAGCACGATTTACCTTTTGTAAATCCATGTTGACTCTGTCCGATCCCTTCTCTGCTAGTCATATTCTCCGCTATTATATCCTTAATAATGGATTCCATCATTTTGTCCACTACTGATGTAAGGCTCACCGGCCTATAATTCCCTGCTTTTTCTCTACCCCTTAGCTACCCTCCAATCCATGGGCACTGATCCTGAATCTATCGAGTTCTGGAAAATAATTCTTAAAGCATCTGCTATCTGAATGTCCACTTCTTTAAATACCCTAGGATGTAAATTATCAGGCCCTTGGGATTTATCGGACTTCAATCCCATCAATTTCCCCAAGACCATGTCCTTAGAGATACTGATTTCTTTCAGCTCCTCCCTTGCATTAGTGTCTGTTTCCCAACATCCTTGGAGGTTATTTGTATCCTCTTGTGAAAATAGAACTAAAGTAAGAATTTAATTGGTCTGCCATTTCCTTATTCCCCATTATATATTCCCCTGATTCTGACTGCAAGGGACCTACTCTGGATTTCACCAATCTTTTCCTCTTGACATATCTATAAAAGCTTTTGCAGTTGGTTTTTATGTTTGCCGCAAGCTTACTTTCGTAATTTATTTTTACCCTCGATTAATCCCTTTGTCCTCCTTTGCTGCATCTTGAACTGCTCCCAGTCTTCGGATTTAGTACTTTTTTGGCCAATTGATATGCTCTCTCTTTGGACCTAATGCTATCTCTAATTTCCCTTGTTATCCACGGTTGAGTCAGCTTTTTTGGTTTATTTTTATGCCAAACCGGTATAAACAATTTCTGCAATTCTTCCATTAGATCTTTGAATGCTTTCCATTGTCTATCCACCATCAACCCCGCCCCCCCCCCCCCCCCATATACACCACCCAGTCAATCTTACTCAACTCCCGTCTCGTACCATCATAATTCCCTTTATTTAAATTCAGGACCTTAGTCTCGGTTTTAATTTCTTCACTCTCCATGTCGAGTGAGAATTCGATCATATTGTGATCGCTCCTACCCAAAGGGCCTCATACAACAAGATTGCTGATTAGCCCCTTTTCATTACATAATACCCAGTCTAAAATGGCCTGCTCCCGAGTTGGTTCCTTGACATATTGGTCTAGATAACCATCCCGTAAACATTCAAGGAATTGAATGGCTATGAATGGTCTTCCACATAGTTTTTCTCTTTTATTCCATGCCCTCAATTCCAGGAAATAAGTGTATAGGCTGACACGTTTTGCTCCATATTTCTCGCATCCTCAAGTCTCATAATTTTGAGTTTTCATAAATATGTTTCCTTCTGCTAGCTTTTGACTGTATTCGTTTTTCATTTTCCATAAAATTTAAGCCAATTTTTGAGCTAGCCCCAGTAAGATCTTTAGTTTTGTAATAGTTAATTTTTGTAATTACAGAACTAATTTCACCCATGAATTCCTCGGCAATATTCAGTGAAATACCTATCGTACAGTTATTACATCTCTGCAAAACCCTTCTCTGCCCATGTGTTTTGATTGGTTTGAATACATTTTCAAACAAAACAATGAGGCCGAGCAAGTCAAAACAACATTTAAAGATTGTACATGAAGAGAAGATAAACCCTTGGATTACTTCAAAACCATTTGAGATAACTTTGGGAGAAGGCCAATGTTCAAACTGATGATTGATTAGTGATTAGATACAGAAATTAGAAAAGCATCTTCTTGCATCATACAAAAACTAAATTCAAAGTGGAAATACTCATAATGTCACGGAATCATTTATTTTGCCTTCAATGTCCATAATAATATCTGATGTCATGAACTTCAATACCAAAATTATTCTGGCAAATCTTTTGAGTAATTCCACTATTCTGAGGAATAATGAGATGGTAAGGGTCATTGAAAAACAATTAAGTCATTTCATTACAATCCAAGAAATTCTCTTTACAATTAGATAAATCCACATTGAAAGAGAACAATGCTCTTCTCCTGGTTCCAGGTTTGGGAATGGAAATGAGCTGATGAGAGAGATGTTAAAACAGATATTAAGGGACTAACTATTTTCGAGAAGGTAATTACATAAACAAGAAGATTTCCGTTCGAGAACATAATTGCCTGTGCAACTGATGACACCACTTTGATGGTTGGACGATAGAGAAGGTTCATCACACGCCTGAAAAATGTTATAGCTTCAGTCTTTACTGTTCATTGTGTCATTCATAGGGAGCATTTAGTGGTAAAAAATTAAGAGGATATTTAAATGCTTCACTTTCAACTTTATAAAATCACATCCCTTCAAGAGCATCTATTCTGACAGCTCTGTTATGAAAATGACATTTCCAAACACTGCTGCTGCATACCAAGATGCTGAGGCAGAATGGTCAAGCACCTTCTTCTGGTTTCAAAATGTCTCTGTTTCAGTAATAGGTTCTCTGAAAATGTCTTTTATCATTTCCAAAGGAAATCTCCCTTAAAAAGCTCAAAGTCTATTGGAGCCATATCAGACGTTGGGAATTTTACAAATCTGAACACAAACGCAAAGGCATGAAGAATGATGACATTATTGTTTATGTTAAACTTCAATATCCTGTATCGGATATTAGAGGAACAACCCACTGATGTTGATGCAGAAGTACAAAGGTAAAAGTTCCAACATTACATTTTTTTTAGAATGTGACGTACATGAAATTCTTTAACTTTAGTCTACCATAAGGAAGACAGAGAGTGGCCACTTTGTCCAGTGCCCCTCACAGAAATGAGGCCCCAGCGAGGAATGAACTCGCGATCCCTGGTTAACAAGAGAGTATGATTGATCTTCAGAGTAATATAATGACCCTCTGTAAGTTCAATCAATTAAAAAAAAAGATTTTTGTGTTAAGACTGATCTGCCAAATAGATTTCCAATATTTTTCCTTGCCTTTCCCTCAACATACTTCATTGAAAGTGAATTCAGCAGAGTAGTTTCCTGGACAAAATCAGGAACAGACTTGCTATCACTATAAGAGATGACCTTTGACTATCATTTTCTAATTTGGAGCCTGACATCAAAAAAAAACTTGCCTTGGAAGCTCAAGGATCTCACTAAAATTTTCATTTTTATAAGAGATTTTTTTTAAAATTCTTTTTATTAAGTTTTGAGTTTATGCTTAAAGTTCCCAAATGACTTAATGTATACAAACCATTTAACCATACAAACCAAGGTCATTTAAAAAAATTGTAATATGCTTGTTCATTTTTTTCTTCTTTCCGACATGTTCAGTAAGAATGCTTTCCTATTTGTCTGTTCTGGAATCACAAGCCACAGTTGTTACGCTCAGAGTAAAATCCTTGTTTTCTGTTCACCTCACGTAACAAGTATTTTTCATGTTATTTTTTTTATGTAGTCAGCATGAGAGAAGTATGGAGAAACCATACTTCACAGGGAAGGGGGCCCATAAACTTTGAGCAGAGCCCTAAGGGGGCCATAGCCAAAAAAGATTGAGAACGGCTGCTCTTGAGACCTTCCATTACCAAGTATTAAGGGGCTGAGACTGAGGGGAATGTCCTTCAAACAACCACGGTGGGAACAACGACAAGGTGCCACAATGGCTTAATAGAAACAAATGTATCAATGTACATCGATGGAAATGTATTGATGTGACCCTAAGGGTTTGCAAAGACTTTCCTGTACGGTAAATAATTTATTTTGAATAAGTTTATTTTTGGAAAAAAACACAAACCTATTAAACTGATGATCACAATAGCCCTGATAATAACAGTGGACCATTAAGTCTGCCCAACAATGATGGTTGGAGAATCATGGCTATATTACTCTTTTTTTACAACCCCTTTTCCTTCATTTCTTCTTTTTCCCACCTCTCTTAGCCATGTAATCTTATGAGACAAAATAAAAAACTGAGCAGCTAAACAATGTCTGGCAAAAAAAAAAGACAACTAAGCAGCAATCCGCGAGATTAATGCATTAGGTTTATAAATATTAATTTGCATCAAAGATCTTTTAAAAATCTGCATAGATGCATAAATGAGTGAAATTATTAATTGACAAAGGATCATGTGACATTGACGGATCCTAACCTAATATAGTTAAGTATCTATTTCTGGAATTATATTTTGGAGTACTGGAATTAGATACCTTCAAAAATACTTTGTGGAATTCTGAATAAGGAAGAATAATCAGAATTCAGTTGCATTTTGCTTTGGCATAAACAACTGGAGCATAACATGTAGCCATAGGGAATTCTTCATTACAAAACATCTAATGTTCACTGACATTAAGTATGTTCAATTACATCATATCTGTTATGATTTATTAATAAATCATAATGCACTTTGTTTTCAGCCAAATCCTAGAACAGACAGAAATACATTCGTACAACTGACATGAAAACAAATGGTATCCCTCATGGGTTTGTGTATCTCACACATTTAAACTAACCAGAAGGTATTAAATTTCCCATTTGTACTTGATTATAAACCTCCCAAATGACACATTGAATTTTAGCTAATGTAGAACAATAAAACCCAGCATGTTAATATATCCAAAATGCATTTCCTTGAGAATTTTCTATACGTGGACGCACTCCTGATAAATATGTACACTATCATGCACTTTGTAAACATCATAAATTATCAGAATTGAAGTGTCCAGCTGAGGGGAAAAGCTCAAAGTCTTAGAAATCCTTTAAAATTTAAATTTTGCATGTAGAAAATTTCTTGATTAAAATCTCAATGTTTATTATTTTTGTTTTTATTTTCCGTTCGCTGTCCTCAACTGGTTTTGCCTGCTTGTCATCTAGCCCTTTATCTGGTTCCACCTTTCTCTGATCTTCCAATCTGCATCTACCTCTGCCCTCTGACCCCCACATGGCTCCATCAGCCTCTGTCTCTGCCCATCACCCAGCTCCCCCCTCCATCTTCCTCCTCTGTCCTAGTCCTATTGCCTGTTAGTCCCTGCCTCACCCCTCCCGCTTTACCCTGATTCTCTCCTTTCACTCCTGATGCCGAGTACCAATGCAAGACAACAGCCATCTTCTGTGTCCACATATACCACCCAACCTACTGACTTCATCCAGCAGTTTAGTTTTCGCTCTGGAGTATCTGCAGTGTCTTGTCTTTATACTCTGTTTGCTTCATCAGTTCTTGCTAATATGGACATTTTTTTTAACCTGTGTCAAGTTTTTCAAATGGAGGTGGGAGCGGGCCTGAGGAGGGAGGTGGGAGCGGGCCCGAGGAGGGAGGTGGGAGTGGGGCTGAGGAGGGAGGTGGGAGCGGTGCTGAGGAGGATGACGGGAATTAAAAAAAAGAAAAAAAAAGTTTTTCAAATGGCTTGCTGGGCATCTCCTCCACTCTGAGAGAAAATAAACTAGCTATGCTAGTATCAGAGTTGGAGAATTCAACGCTGTGCCCAGAAATCTGAAAGTGAGGTGCTGTTCCTCCAGCTTGAATGTGACAATAAAGGAGGCCACAGATCTCCCCCCCCCCCCCCCCCGCCAGCCCCCCTGAGTTCAACAGCTCAGAGCAGGATGAAGAATTAAAAGTAACAAATAATTTACTTGAGAAACTCAGTGAGTTAAAGCAGCAGCTGTGGGATAAAAAGAATTGTTGACATTTTAAACAAGAACTTCATCGAGGAATTAAAGGGATGGATAATGGGAAGCAGTCATTAAATGTAATTGTTCTGCAAGGTATGCATCCAATCTGTGCTTGGTTTCTCCACTGACGAAGAAACCACATTGTGAATACTAAAAGCAGTACACTAGACAATGTACAAGTGGGAAGACTGTGTCCGTGGACACTCCTTGGAGTGGAATGACAAAGCCAACGCTTGCAAATCAAAGTGTCATAAGCTCAAGCCTCTTCAAGGGGATGGTTGGTGGGAATCAAGGAGAGGATCAGGGAGTCACAAAGAGAATGGTCCTGTGATATGCTGAGAGGTGAGGAGAGGTAATAGCTGGTGAAGCCTCTTTGAAGGTGGCTTAAAATACAGAGAACAATTATGCAATGCAGAGGTGGGTGGGATGGAATGAGAAGTCCGGAAACTCTTTATTTCTTTTGTCCTGCAGCAGAGGGTGATGAGAGGAGTGGCACAGGATATGGAGGTGATGTGGCCAAAGGATCTGTCAACAAGGCAGGCGATAGCATCATGCTGTGCAGTACTGGGATAGATATTGTATGTCAGTGTATGATAGGTAAGTGGAAAACTCAGATGGTCATGATCACATCCGCAGTCATCAATGAACAGATCTAAAGAGGGTCCAAGGGGGATGTCTCCAGGTGGATCAGGTGTACTGAAATTAGGTGAAAGGGCCCATAGTTTGGGGTGAAGGCTTTCTGGCCAAATGAGTGGGTATGGACACAGAGGAAGCAGAGTTCAATGTCATGGCCAGCTCGCAATGTATTGAGATGGGAACAGAGAAGGATAAAGCTAAGGCCTCTACTGACGATTTGGGAATCAGAGATGGGAACAGAGGGGACAGTGAAAATGTGACAGGGGATGGGACTGGGTGGAGAGGTATGGTCTGAGGAAAGAGAAAGAACCAGAGGGTTATTAGAAAGTAAGAACTGTCTACATTTACAATCCTTCATGTTTGAAAGGAAGTCATCTATTGCAGAATTGAAGATGGTGAAGAATACAGCATCTAGCTACTAACATCCATTGCTAGCCCACCTGCTCCCTCTGCTCTTGTGACTACGTATCCAATTGCCCAGCTTCCAGTTCTATTATTCAATTCCAGAGCAGAAAACAATCCACTGGAGGGTTCCGACAGGTTGAGCAACAGCAGTGAGAGAAAAAAAAAACAATTGTTGTCATTTCGGGCTAGAAGCCATCATCAAGACTGAATTCATCAAGACTCTTGTAAATTCTCCATTGTATTGTGTCCAATGTTGAGGTATTCCATATGGATGCCTCTTAAATGTTTTCCTTCTTTCTGAACCACTGCTTCCATTCTACTGTTGTTAACAAAGCTCTTGAAAGCATCTCATTCATTTCCATTACTTCACTTCAATTTTTGCCACCTTCAGAGATTCCATCACCAGACACAATTTCCCCTCTCTTCCACTTTCAAAACTTTGTTACTCTCAGATCCACTCTTCCATCACCAGCCCCCCTCCCCCCTTCTAATGGCACTTTCCTTTGTAAATGCAGGTGATGCTACACTTGTCATTTCTCCTCTTTCCATCCCATCATCCAGGGAACTGAACAGTCTTCCCAGGTGATTCACTTGTACTTCGTCCAATCTAGGGAACTACAGTACATTCGGTGTTCAATATGTGGCCTCTTTTACGTTGGTGAAACCAAACGCATATTCGTTTGTTTCCCTTTCAGTTCTAATGACGGTCTCCAACCTGAAATATCGACTCTCTTTTTCCCCACAGTTGGAGCCACAAAAATATGGTCTGCTCTGGCAACCTGAAAGAATCACAAGTCAAAAGAACATTATTTCTTCTTAGCTCTCTCCACTGCACTATAATTGGATTTAATATTTACTCACCTTGTTTTTTCCCCAATATCCAGCATTATTTACATGGGATAAATGGTCTCCAGCTTATGTACTCAACTGAAAAAAGCATGGTGCAACTGACTTCACAGGGGACAGAAAGAAAAAAAAAACAATTACCAGACCACGTTTCACAAGCCTTCAACACTTCAAATCTCATGATGTCTTTATTTAATCATTTATTCTGCATTACCCAAAGTCATCTTGACTTTTTTTACAGCATTTGAGTGACTCAGAAAATACATTGCAATTGAATAATTCATTACATCTTTCATACTAAACAGAATTATTCTTGCACTGATTGCCCTGCTAGATTACCTTTAGACAGAGTTAGAATGCATTGTTTCCATAAAGATAATCATTTCTCATAGCATGTTGCCTGTAATACTGCTTCAGCTATTAGAAGTCAAGATTTATCAATGTAGGCTTTTAAACTAGGTACAGCTGACAATGTCACACTTAGCTTCATTTAAACTAGCTTGCTAACACACATAGAGAAACAAAACTTCAGAATGTCTCACATAGTAAGGAAAAAATCTGCATTTGGTCCCAATTTATAGGCCTCCCAAATATCTCACTGTTCTATTTTCAAATGGATTAGCATTTAATCAGCACATAATGTAAACAACTGAGTAGGAATTAAAATATGACCAGTTACCCACACCATCACTAAATATAAAAGTAAACTACTAAAACATCTGAACTTAAAAGTTCTTAAAAAAAAACTTATTTTGTAAGAAATGATTGTTCAGCTTTCAAATAGGTTTACAAGCAAACAATAAATACATTGTGCTTTCTTCATATAGACATATTTACACTCATCTTTGGCTTATAATAAGTCATAACACTAAGTACCCAGTGTGATCCAACAGATTACACATTAAACTTTAATAAGCCAGCCAGATATTAGCTCATCTACTATTGCAGTCTGTAAACACTTCTGCTTTTAAATGAGCTTGGTTCAAAACAAGATGTGGCATCACAGCGTACAAATTGGTGCATGCAGAAATGTTATTTCAGATGGGAAAAAAAATCAAACTTTTCTTTATGAAGTTTATTTAACCTATCACTGAGTAATGAAATCAATAGTCAGATCATATCGTTAAGATGGCACCAAATGCTGTCTGGTAATAGTTTGGACACATACAAATACATTGTCACACTCAAGATGCTAATATAACAGAATGCTTAAGCTTGTTAAAAAAAATCCCTCATTTAAATTCTTCATGCACAGACTTAGTGATAATTTCCCAAAATTTAGCACTGCTTTGCATCGATATGATCACTAAGAGGATTCAAGATATTCCAAAGCAACATCATAACAGAATCGATATTGATCCTGAAAAAAAGGACAAAAATCTGTTCAGTATTTCATCCAAATATAGCAATAAATATTTTCATTATTTTCTATTAACTTTATGTAACAAATATTAAACACCACAATAGCCCTTCTGAAAGTAGCTTGATAATTTTTAGTCTAAGGAGATGCTTCTAACAATACAATTTTGTCATTCATTACAAAAACCATATCAACATAATGCATTAGCTATAGACATGTTCTGAAATAAAATGGGGAAAAGCCCACAAGCATGTCAATAAATCTGTTTAACCATCAAATCAAGAATTAAGTGCTTAAATTGTGATTTATTTTTAATCAAACCATGTCTAAGCAATGCATTTTAGATTTGTACATTAAATACATGTTAACTGTGCATTGATATAATTCTCGAGGTTGTATATTAATAATGTTTTAAAAAGAACAATTGTTTGTAAGATCCAAAATTAAAGACTGTTTCAACAGCTTTTCTTGAAATAAAAACAAGTGATGCCATCAGAAGTTTCATGTATTACACTTTATTAAAGCATTAACACACATGGATTGCAATCACTTTGTTTATTCCAAAATGGCACCCATTGAAACGCGATGTAAAACATAACATGACATCACGCAGACATGAGTGTTCTGTTATGGAGTCCAGAGGACCCAAAAAATCAACAGCAATAGATAAACACTACAACACAGGGTTACTTAAAAAAAAAAGTTTTTAATTATATTTGAACAAGAAAATAGAATTAAATTTTAACTTATTACTTAACCCACTTATTTAACTTACCTAACCTACTTAATCCCTCCTCTAATACTAAGCGCAGGTGTGTGTAATGTATATTTAAGATTAGAAAAGTTCTTTGTATCACAGTCCAATCTTGCTGGTTGCAGGCAATTCTTGTACTGTGCACAGAAGTTAGCATTAACAAAGTTCACCAGTCTTTGGTGCTTAACAGGCAGATGATTACCACTCAGGAGGGTTCTTGCAGGTTTTCAGAGAGAGATTCCTTTTCCAGGACATCTGTAACTGATTCCTACTCAATCAGTCTCGCTGATGAAAACTTGCCCCTTCAGGGTTCTCCAGATGACCCTCTTTCTTTCAGGTCACCTTTCAGACAGACAGCCTTCTCCTTTGACCAGACAGTCTTCCAAAAGTTTGCCAGCTTTGTCCTTCTGGAACTGATTTCTGTCTCCTCTCTCTCTCTCTCTCTTTCTGTTTTCACACCCTCCCTTTCTGAGAGCAAAACTATTCTTCCTGCCTGCCTCCAAAAATCACATGTTCTCCCAGGCAAGCTGAATGCTGATACTTTATTGCTCTTTTTGCAAAAAGCATTCTGCAAAAGTCCTGCAAATTCTGTGTTTTAAAATGTTTGTGTGCAACCTGCTTTAAAATTCCTCCCAAACCACCTCTAAATACTCTGTCACAGTTCGCATATACTCTTCACCCACAAAATTAATCTGTACTTACTTCATAAATTTTAAGTACAAATTACTTCATACTGGCTGCATATTTTAAAATGACTACAAAGCTCAACTTAAATCTGTTAACACTTGTGGACACTACAGTGAATCATAAACACAACTTCAACTAGTAACATTAAACTATAGATACTAAGCAATCTAACTTGAAAATGCACTAAACTAGAAAAACACACCAAGTCTTTATGTCACTGCACATAACCCTTGCAATACGCTGGAGGATGTTTTTCTCTTTTGGATCTTCACGGGAATGAAGAACATGGAACAGGAGCACAAACTTGTAACTTTTCTCAAGCAGATAACATCTTATCGCTGGCTGACCCTACTGGCTGTGTATCCAGCGTTCAGCTGGGCAGACAGCAACGATGGTGTCTCAGCAACAGATAATGGAGTTATCCCGAGGAAATAGGGTAGATTCGTGCCAAAGGAGAAATGTCAAAGGTATCATCTGAAATTGGCACTGAAATGGGGTCCTCAATTGCTCTTAACTAGTCATTGTGCCACTTCCATATCATGTCACCAACTATCACAGAATATGAACATAGACTTAGTTTCTTGAGAAGCACACCTCTTATCCACGTTTCTTTACTCTCCCAGTAATCTTGTATTAATACTTGTTCTCCAATCTCCAGAGATCTTGTTGGCTTACTCGGGGATGTCAACAGTTGAATATGAAGCCCGATGTTTGGGTGCACCATAGCGAATCGAGTTCTCAGGTTGCGTCCTAACATCAATTCTGCAGGCACAGTTTGTGGTTGAGTGCAATGTTATTCTGTATGATAACAAAAATTCTATAATCTTGTGGTTTCATGATGCTTTTGATAAACTCCTTGCTTTCATCACACTTTTAAAGGTCTGTACGAAGCGTTCAGCTTCCCCATTCATACTCAGAAAGTTGGGTGCAGATAATATGTGTTGCACATTGTCGTTTTGCAGGGACTGTTTAAAGGCGTCTGATACAAAATGAAATCCATTGTCAAAAATCAGTTCTATGGGTAATCCATGATCTGCGAACACATGTCGTAGTCTTTTGCGCACAAGTTGTAGTCTCTCAATTGTCTTTTCAGCTGTTGTTGATCACATTTGCCACACAATAGGCCATCTGGAGTGTGCATCGAAAATAATCAGAACGTTGTCACCCATAAATGGACCATAAAAATCAATATGAATTCAGTGTCATGCTTGGGATGGCCATTTCTATGGGTTAGTTTCGGCTTACGGCACATTTCTTGACAGATCTGGCATCTCCGAACCATCTGTTCAATGTCTATGTTGATTGATGGCCACAGTCGTGCATGTGTGCCAGAGCTTTCATCCAGACCATTCCTGGATGATTAGTGTGGTGCTCCTTTAGAATGGCCTCTTGCCATTTCTTGGAGATGATAGCCCTTGTCCGCCACAGCAGGCAACCTTCTTCGATTGAGATTTTGATCTGACAAGTATAGAAAGCTTTCAAGTCAGGGATAATACAGTCTGCCTCGGGCTGACTGGTCAAGGTAAAGTAGAAAATCTTAGATAGTGTGGCCTCTTCTTATTTCTTTGCAGATCACCTTAGCTGTAATGGGCAAGAGGTGAAGTTGATAGCTATCGCTTCCGCCGTCCATTTAATGTTCCCTTCTGAGTGCTCTTCTGATGCTAATGCATCTGCATGTCTGTTCTTGTCTGCAGGATGATGCTTTATAAGTCATAAGCGTATACAGCAAGCTCCATCTCCCTCTGTTGATTTCCTGCAGCCTCTAGCATAGGAATACCTTTCTTGGAACCAAAGATCAAACCCAATGGTTTATTTTCAATCACTAAGATGAATTTCTTACCATGTAGCTATTGATGAAATTGTTTGAGATCAAATATTATGGTCAATCCTTCTTTCTTCAGTTGCGCATAGTTTCGTTGACAGGCCGTCAAAGAGTGGAGGCATATGGAATGGGTTGTACCACTTTTTCCGTGAACTGTGACAATACTGCACCGAAACCAACAGGTGAAGCATCAACAGCAAGGCTAACTTCCTTGTCTGGGTCGTAGCGAACAAGAACATTTTCACTTGAGGTCAACAGTTTCTTCACGTGATTTAAAGTTTAAGAGGGAAATGTTTGTGTGCATTTTGGTCAGTATGGTTCATAGTGTGAAAAATAAATTAAAAAAAAGTCAAAAATAAAAGGAACGCGAGTTCATAAAAGGCTTAAAAAAAAGCGATTTAAAGCTTTGTTGGTCTCAGCATTCCAGCACCATTTCTGGTCTTGTCTAAGCAGTTTGTTGAGTGGGTTGCACAGAGTTGACATGTTGGGGCTGTGCTTGCAGTAATAGTTAACCAAACATAAGAATGATTGTAATTTAACTTGATTCAATGGACAAGGTGCACTGCAAACAGCTTCGGTACCAGCTGAATCCATCCTGACTCCTTCATGATCAATCATAAATCCCAAATATGTCACTAAAGGTATCATAAACACAGACATGACACAGTCTGACTTTAGCTTGTTCTAACCTGGCTAGGATTTTTCCAGGCTTGCTAGAGGCTCTGTGTTGTCCCTACCCATATGATGATGTCATCTAGGTAACATATAGCATTCAGTCTGTGCAATAATTTGTCCATACAGCTTGAAATATCGCTGGGGCTGATGATATTCCATATGGCATCTGGGTATAGGTGAACAATCCCAGATGAGTGTTGGTGGCAACATGCTTTCTCGATTCAGGATTCAATTCGACTTTTTGATAAGCTTGTGATAAGTTCAGTTTTGTGAATTTTTTACCACCATTCAGAGCTTGAATTAATTCCTCCACTCTTGGAATTGGATGTTCAGGGACTTGCAAGGCTTGACTATTGTCATATTGTGGTCACCACAAATTCGAATGCCACCACTGGGTTTTCTGACTGGTACAATAGGAGCTGCCCAGTTGTTGTACTGAAGTTTCTTGATTATTCCTTCACTTTCTAATCTGTTGAGTTCTGTTTCAATCCTTTTCTTGATTGCAAAAGGTACTGTCCTTGGCTTAAAGAACTTTGGTTCGGCATCTGGTTTCACCATAATTTGGTCTGGACTCCCTCAATTTTACCCACATTCTTCCCAAATAATGTGTGGTACTTCTGAATCACTTTTCGTCATCATCAAGTCTGTACCTTCCTAACTGCACCAATTGCTTTCCAATCAAGTTGGATATACGACAACCAATTATTTCCAAACAAGGCGGCTCCTTTTACATCTACAATGTAGAGAGGTAATCCTTTCTTTGTCTGTCCCTCAAAATCGATGTCAACTTTATATTTTCCCAGCATTTTAACTTTCTCTCCTGTTATGAGCCCAGAGGACCCTAAAACCCAGCAGCTATAGATATTCACCAAGAGAAATTGCTATGTAAACAAAAGTTGCTTTTAATTATCTTTAAACATGAAAACATTAACTTATTATTATTAACTTAACTAACCTAACTTAGCCTCCTTCTACTTCTAAGTGCACATGTATACAATGTGTGTGTAAGTTTAGAAAAGTTATTTGATTCATAGTCCAATCTCACTTTTCATTCCTCCAAGTTCACTGGTTGCAGGCAATTCTTATACTGTGCACAAAATTTAACATTTATAAAGTTCACCAGGCTTTGGTGCTTGAAAGGTAAATGGTTACCGCTCAGGAAGGTTCATGCCGGTTTTCAGAGAAAGATTTGTTGTTCCTGGATATAAATTGATCCCTTTTAATCAGTCACATCAATGTCCAGCTGAAGAAACTTGCCCCATTAGGGTTTTGCAGATGATAACCTCTTTCTTTCAGGTCACCACAGAGTTCCGTTTTGTTTCTCTTATTTCAAGTGAAACATTAGGCAGCCAGTCCTCTCCTCTTGTATAGACCAGGCTGAACTAAGCACTCACAACCCGTCTTCCGAATGGGGGTTTTCCACAAGCTTTCCAGCTTGTCCTGTTCCAGCCTCAGCTGCTGCTGCTGACTGTAACACTGTAGAACTGAACTCTCTCTCTCTCTCAGAGAAAAGCCTGTTTGACTCTCTCTGCTTGCAAAACCACATGATCCTCTTAGAACAGCAAGCTGCACTCCAGACAGCCTGCAGCTCCAAACTACTCCTCCGATCTCTTTCATCTGTTGCTTTTCAAAGCAACAATCCTTTAGTGAAGTCTCTTGGGCACCCCCAAAGTTTTTGCAAAGGCCCCCAAGAGCTGCCCTATCTGGCTTGAGCAGAGCTCCAGTATTTTAAATGAGATCTGTCTTGAAGTGTTTGTATATGACCTACATTAAAAAAAACCTGCCACACTTTATCTCCCAATTAAAACATACCTATATACAATACAAATACAACATAATCTGTCTCACTCCTGTGACAGTCTTTAACAAAATGTTGGACTGTTCCATTTTGAGTTTGGCCAGTAATTTGTCCTTTAGATATTTCAGCATTAGTGCCACAGTGGTCCCTGTGCCAAGTTCCATCTGGACAAGTTCGCTGTTAACCTTTATCCAAACAAGAATTTCTGAGCTGCAATCCATAGCACCACAGATGTACATTAATGCCAATGCACAGCCATCCTTGGAGTCACTTTTATACTCTGTCTCACTGCCAGAACTTGTGCCATTTTCAATGATGCTTTTAACTTTGGAAGTTTGTTTTTTATACTTGACTTTCTGATGTTTCTTCATCCTGTGTCCCTCTTTCGCTCTCTTTTTTTCTGTCTTGTGTTCTGTCTTGGATACTTGGGCGTGATGTAACATGAATAATAGTCTTCCTGTAGTAAGTCATCAGGGTTGTCGTTACTTCTCCCACAACAGAAACATTCACATCGGTTTATTTTCTTCACTGTGTGAACCCCATGTATGACCTCAATGTGACGATAGGCCATTTTGAAGCCCAATGCTGTCTTGTAGGTGGACTGAATGTCCATTACTTTTTGTGCTCAACAAGTGTTGTTGGGCACGGTAGTCAGCCAAGCCAATTACCAACATATCTCTCAAGGCCTCGGTCAAAAATCTACCAAAAACACAGATCTCCGACAACTTATGCAATTTAGTTAAATATTGGCTCATAGTTTTGCCGGACTTTTGCTTTCTGGTATAGAAGTTGTACCTTTCTGCCATTACCATGGGCTTTGGGGACAAATGGTATCCGACTAGATCACGTAACTCTTTATAAGCCTTGGTATATGGTTTTGCAGGTGCCAATAGAGTATTGATAAGACCATATGCTCTGCTCCCCACCTTGATCAAAAATAACGCCTGTTTCTTGCTGCAATATCATGGACAATGCAAGTCAAACCTATCAACATAATCAGACCAATCCTCAGTCTCTTTACAGACACCAAAATGTCCTTCTGTCATTTGCACTACTTAATATTCACTCACAAAGTAAATCCTGTTATCCAAGTACAGTTCACTTTTACTTGCTCATTGCCTTCATCGCAAATTTTCAATGCTGACGAACATATGTGCTATTGTCCAGCTACTGCTTGATGGCGTCCCAGCTGCCGTTTTCTCAACAAAACTCCTACTTCCGATGTCCTCTTTATGTGAAATTCCATGGATTCCATTGTCCAGAATGTAGACCTGTCCGTTTTAATCCTTGTCACCAGTTCTGTCGTGCATTACTTTTTGCTAAAGCTTTAACATACACGGATTGGAGTCAATTTGTTTATTCCAAAATGGCACCCATTGAAACTCGATGTAAAACATGACATCATGCTGATATGGGCGTTCGCATAACAGAGAAACAAGGAGTAATCACAAATTAGGATTACAATTTTAGATATTAGTAAATAAAATAGATACAGCCTCTATGAACAGTAGTTTAAAAAGATAGCAAAAAGTAAGAATGATTTTTGTTCCAGTTCCAAGCTGAAATTGGTCAAAATTCTAAATGCTGAATTTGAACTCGTAGCAGGATGTGGTTGGGAACATCTCTGGGCTAATTATGCATATTGATGTTATCTGATTATTGCTAGATACAGAACAACAGTAGAAATACCACAATAGCTTGAATCCCCTTGCAACTTGAAAATCTATTTTCTTTTATTTAAGAGCTCAGATGAGATGCACAAAATGAAATTAAATCAACAGAAGGTCTAGGGTTGAACACAATATGCTGGCTGACAGGTTCCAGAGAAATGTTTATATGCATCCATAATGTAATACTTCCACTCATTACTGTAACAAACACAAAAAAAATATTTATTTTCCTTCAGGATATCAGAATGGAGCTAACAAATGAAAACATGTAGTTCACTCCGGTGATGCAACACATCTTGCAACGGCCCTCGATCTTCAAGGTTCCATCTTATTCAGACTGCCAATCCAATGCAAAATGCTGTGGTTGAATCGATTTAATGCTCATCTGTGATGGCAGCTGAGCCTCACAGTATCTGCAAAACTTTTTTTTTGCACACTTTGGAGCATTAATTTTGCAATGAGAAATAAATGTAATTAGAAAAAAATGTCCTAATTTTCTTTTGTGGTTTGAACAAGTTTTAGTTTCAGCCTTATAAATTGTGTGACACACGAGTTGCCCAGGAATTAATCTTTAGCATTGCACAAATTATTGTAACTAATAAAATCGCAGTGGGTACCTGCTTAAATGGGAAATTAAGTTCTTAGTTACAGAACTAATTTATAGAAAATATTTTTGTAACTTTTAATTTGCACAAAATTGTAAATCACCTTTATGATTTTTGTCAGATAGATAAAGCAAAATTATTAAGCATTTACAGCGTTTCATTTCATTTCAGATGACCAAAAAAATGTAGGATAGTGTTCTTCACAGTTCCTGCCTTTCTTTCCCCCCTCTTCTCTGTTCTCATTTATCTATCTCCTCCAAACAGATTAGTTATAATTAATGACCTTCATTTTTTTCATGCTGGGTGCCATTCAGTTTTTCTTGGCCTCTCCATCAGAAAATGCCACAGCACAGAAACAAGACTCTCAGCCCATTTAGTCCATGCCAAATTATCACCCAGACCATAGCCCTCCATACCCTTCCTATCCATGTACCTGCCCAAATTTTTTTTTATCAGTCAAAATCAACCCCATTTTCACCACTTCAGCTGACAGTATGTTCCACACTCTCACTTTGATTTATGAAGTCCAATGTGCCAAAAGAATCAGAGACATTCCCTTTTTTTCTCTCTATACTTTTCCCTTATCTACAGTGAAAGCATGTTTGATTTCTAACTTTTCCTAATTCTGATGAAAAGTTATACGAAATTGCTCATCTTGCCACAGATGCTGCTTGATCTACTTAGTACTTCCAGCAGTTTCTGTTTGTATAGCTTATCTAAATATGTTTTCAGTCCACCCTGGATTAGAGCTTTGTGCAGAGACTGATTTTTCTTTTACCAGGTTTCCTCATATCTCATTTAGCTGGTCATAAGAATGATACCACCCTGTTGTTGTATCTTTCTTATAAACCAGAACATTCCAATCTTAGCCCTAATCAAATGAAAAGGAATTAAATCTGTACCCTTGCATTTGAAGGTACTGCAGATCATTGAACAGCGACACCAATAAAACCTGAATTTAATTCTACTATAGTACAAGTAGGCTTGTAGCTTACGGCTTGTTTAATATGACAGGTTGAATATTTCCTTTCGACATTCTGAAGAGATTGAAGCAGAAAATAATTTCTCACCAAGGTTTCCACCATATTTGGTTTGTTGTTTCTAAGTGTCTTTACTCCATGGAAAACATCAACCACATTTTGCCTCTTGATCATTTCACAAATGATGTTAATGGCACAGAACATTCCGCTGCGCCCTCCTCCGTTTCTGAAATATGCAAAGAAATGCACAATTTGCAAATTTCCAATGTTACATGCTATTTTCCAGGCCTTATGAAATTGAAATCACGCTTGATTAATATGCTACAGTTTCTGAGGATGTAACAAACGAGAAATTAAGGGAAATTTAATGTACTGCAGTGCATTTGGATTCCCAAAAGCCATTTCATATGGCGTCATAAAATATTACTGTGAAAGAGGTGTGAAAATGATACATATAGGTAGAGGAGTGGCTACAGAGTTGGAATAGATAATTCATTTTCAGAATAGCCATTGGTATCTAATGGTGTCGATGCTGTGCAATTGCTCAGCAAAAGGAGGTGTAAGGCGCTCCTTCTGTCCGATAGCTTACAGGTCACCCTTGGGCAAGGTATAGTATCTGTTTAGCCTCCCAATCAGGCTCATGTGAAGCCATGGATTGCACATGGTGGATGATTTTTACAAGCAGATTTTACAAATTGGAATTTATGGTTGTGAAACTAAAAGCGCTAGGCAGATGAATCTGCTGATCAATGTCCATGGTTACCTCTTCAGTATGGACACTGCAACTGAAGAAGGCAATGGGCAACGAGAAACCACTTCAGTAATTTTTCCCTTGTATAATCATGAACTCAACATCGACGATGGTCTCAGCTCAAAGATGGAGCCTTCATCGAAGGAGAACAGAGGAGGCAACAACTACAATTTGGAGGGTCAGGGATCACGATGGATGGAGAGACATGATCACTCACCTGAACAGGAAGGCACCTAATGGCAAACCACAGGGCTAATGCTGAGATTTCAACCAGCATAGATCCCAGAATAAGCTATAATGTTGACTTAGACAAAGTTTTACAATTTATGTAAAATTCATGAGAGGAGCATTGTTACTCTGAGGAACTCAAGTTAAATAAAGTCACAAAAGACTGAACAGCTCTTTGTGCAAATTCCCCTCCTAAATTTGCTGAAATCCTTTTGAACAATTTTTCAAACCAAAGGGAACACGAAACAATATAGCTATTTTAGCTTATTTTTCAACAATTCAAAGCGGTATAAAATTATCCAAGGTGCCCAATCTGAATCTAGAGTTAAACATAAGCATAACAATATTGGTCATTACATCAATTTTGAGCTAAAATGGCATCCTGTGAATATACACATAAACTGCAGTGTAAATTCGACCACTATTCACAACAGCTGTAAGTACTGAAAAATTGTCAAATGCAATAAATAAAAAGCGCCTTTATGATGTTACTCACAGACAGTGAACAATAGTGCGTCCTTCTCCTTCATCACATTCCTCTTGCCATTTATCAACCTGAAGGATTAACTTCAGAAATGATCGCTTTGAGGCAGGTACTTCTCTATGAGCTGCCCAGCCCAAGTACTGGAACTGCTGCACCATGAGATAACCTTCTTGAGGCTGTAGGATTTAATAAGGAACAGACATTGATATACCTGCTTCAATATAAAAATAATAAACTGGCCGTTGTCATCAAGCTAATTCATCTTGCTAAAGTAGCTTTAACTGCTGCCAATACACAATAAAAGAAAGCATTATGCTAATCCTAAAATATATAGAATTGCATTTTCAACAAACCCGTCTCCTCCTGCAGCTTTTATTTCTCTAATAATGTTTCACACAAGCTATTGTATTGCAGTGTACCCAGAGAGAACAAAACTGGTTGAGGGATGTAATTCTGACGAAGATGAATGCCTACATGTATTTCTTTTATTGTTGTTAATACCACCTGACACCCCAGAAAATCCATGCATTTTAAGGAATAGTGTGATTACTATATTCTTCCAAATGCTGTTCTGATGTTTGCTGGCAAATATAAAATCAGAAGTTTTAATTTTAGTCAAAGCATCTCAATTATACATTTGGAGGTTTTTTTTAAATAATTCATTGTGAAGCAGATCACTGAGAAAAATGAGAAGAGAGTCAAAGACTGGAAATTTAAAATTAATGACTAAGTAATAAGATCACTGACCAACGAGCCCAGCAAGTGCAGAAAATATTAATTCATACAGGATTAAGGGGACCACGGTATCATGGCTTTGGCACTATTCGGTCCAATATTTCTCAATTGCCTCCCTTTGATCCCAGTACTCACATCCATTTTCTCTTCTTTCACTCTAATTCTCCACTTACTGTGGTTGTCTTCCTAAAAAGGAAATGATTGTGTTCTGCTGGGCATTCACAACACCATGCACATGGCCCACTTTTGTATGGTTAAGCGTCAGTTTAGTTAAGGCTGCATTTGCAGTATCAGCTGCAGCTCAACTGGTGGCATTTGTATCTTTGAGTCAAACGTTTCTCATCCAGGAACTTAGCAAAAAAAAGATTTGACATTAAAATGAAGTACAGAGATAAATTGGCATTGTAGGAAACAACATATTTCTGCTGAGGCACTGAATTGAGGAAAAATTCATGAGCTCCCTCAGATGGTTGCAAATGATCCCATGTAAGTCTTCTGAAGAGCAGTAGAAGTATCAGTTACAAACATCTGATTTATATGGACACCCCCCCCACATAAAGATCAGAGTTTCTACTTGCAGAAAAAAAAAATCTATTATAAAAACCCAGAGACCTAGGTTCGAATCCATTGCTGTCTGTCAGTAGTTTGTATGTTCTCCCTGACACCGCGTTAGTTTTCCCCAGGCATTCTGGATTCCTTCCATGTACTAGATATGGAAAGTTAATTGGGCAGGTGGGTGCATTTGGGTAGCATGGCCTCATGGGCTGGAAAGGCCTATTACGACACTGTATCTCTAAATTAAATTACATAGCTGTCTGACATTAGCCAATGTTCATTCTTGGAGAAAACATTGCATATAGGTTCATCTGTATCACAGCTAATAACGATCATGTATATCCATCATCCAAATGTGCACAGCAAGGAGACTTCATTGGTCACTAAGCTTGTAATCCCTTTAACTCTGGCAAATACTTGTACACCAAACTGCCTGCCTCTCCTGCAACCACACTGTGTGAATCAACCCTCAACCTTACCTTGTTTGAATGGCTAACTTCTACATCAGATTCAGATTTCAGATTTATTGTCAGAGTACGCTCTTGACATCACATACAACCCTGAGATTATTTTTCCTGTGGGCCAGGCAGAATGGCCACTTATTGGTAGTGCAAAAAAAAAATTGCGCAATGTACAAATGAAAACAAATAAACAAATTTTAACAACTGTCTGTGCAACACAGAGAGGAAAAAATAACAGTAAAGTCCAAAAGTAAGAGTTCAGAAATGAGTCCCTGATTGAGTTTGTTGTTGAGGGGTCTGATGGTGAAGGGGAAGCAGCTGTTCTTGAACCTGGTGGTATGAGTTTTGTGGCACCCCTACCTCTTTCCTGATGGTAGCAGTGAGAAAAGAGCACGTGCTGGGTGGTGTGGATCCTTGATGATTGCTGCTGTTCTCCGAGGGTAGTGTTGCCAGTAGATGCTCTCGACAGTGGGAAGGGATATGCATGTATTGTCCTCAGCTGTGTTGACTACCTTTTGCAGGGCTTTACACTTAGGGGTATTGGTGTCCCAATACCAGACCTTGATGCAGTCGGTCAGCCCACTTTCCACCAAACATCTGAAGAAATTTGCAAGGGTTACCGATGTCATACCAAACCTTTACAAACTCCTTAGGAGCCGACATGCTTCTTCATGATGCCATTAGTGTGTTGGCTCCAGGAAAGAACTTAAATTTTCTCAACCTCTCCATCTCTGATACCCCAGTGATCACTGGATTGTACATATCTGGTTTTCCTTCTCTGAAATCAATAATCAGCTCTTTGGCTTCAGTGACATTGAGTATGCGATTGTTGTTGGTGCACCATTTGGCCAAGTTTTCAATCTTCCTCCTGTTTGCTGACTTATCGCCTCTTTTTATACAACTCACTCTTCTTTGGCTTGGCTTCGCGGACGAAGATTTATGGAGGGGTACGTCCACGTACAACTCACTACCGTGGTATCATCAGCAAATTTGTAGTTGGTGGTGTGGTCGTACCGAGCCATACAACCATAGGTGTAATGTGAGTAGTGCAGGGGGCTAAGAGCGCAGTCCTGTGGTGCTCCAACACTGATGGAGACTGTGGAGGAGATGTTCTTACAAATCCTCACTGATTATGATCTGCAGGTGAGGAAATCCATGATCCAATTATATAGTGGGCTGTGGAGCCCAAGGTCTTGGAGTTTGCTGATCAGTTTTGAGGGGATAATGGTGTTAAATACCGAACTGTAGTCGATAAAGAGCATCCTAAT
This sequence comes from Narcine bancroftii, assembly GCF_036971445.1. Taxonomy (NCBI): domain Eukaryota; kingdom Metazoa; phylum Chordata; class Chondrichthyes; order Torpediniformes; family Narcinidae; genus Narcine; species Narcine bancroftii. The sequence continues at coordinate 186,189,324 of NC_091474.1, forward strand.
ATATGTACCTTTGCTGTCCAGGTGTTCCAGGGCTTTGTGTAGAGCTAGTGAGATGGCATCCACCTGTTACTATGATAGGCGAATTGGAACAGATCCATGTCACTTCTCAGACAGGAGCTGATGTGCTCCAACATCAGCCTTTCAAAGCACTTCATCACTGTTGCTGAGAGTGCCATTGGTCAACAGTCATTTAGGCAGGTTACCACACTCCTCTTGGGCACCGGGTACAATTGACGTCTGTTTGAAACAGACGAAAATCACGCCCTGCCGGAGTGAGATGTTGAAGATACCCATGAATATGTTGGTCCGCACAGAGTTTTAATACTCGGCCAGGTACTCCATCTGGACCAGGTGCTTTCCTCGGATTCGCTCTCCTGAAGGTAGCCCACATGTCATTCTTGGATATGGACGGGAGTGCACAGTGGTGGGTCTTTCTTATTCTTGTGGTCGAATCGGGCGTTGAAGGCATTGAATTTGTTGGGAGTCAAGCTTTGCCGCCTCCTAATGCACTGAATTTTGTTTCATTCAAAACAGATGACATAATACTAGTAATTCTTTGGCTTGGCTTTGCGGACGAAGATTTATGGAGGGGTAATGTCCACGTCAGCTGCAGGCTCGTTTGTGGCAGACAAGTCCAATGCGGGACAGGCAGACATGGTTGCAGCGGTTGCAAGGGAAAATTGGTTGGTTGGGGTTGGGTGTTGGGTTTTTCCTCCTTTCTCTTTTGTCAGTGAGGTGGGCTCTGCGGTCTTCTTCAAAGGAGGTTGCTGCCCGCCGAACTGTGAGGCGCCAAGATGCACGGTTTGAGGTGATATCAGCCCACTGGCGGTGGTCAATGTGGCAGGCACCAAGAGATTTCTTTAGGCAGTCCTTGTACCTCTTCTTTGGTGCACCTCTGTCACGGTGGCCAGTGGAGAGCTCGCTATATTACACGATCTTGGGAAGGCGATGGTCCTCCATTCTGGAGACGTGACCTACCCAGCGCAGTTGGATCTTCAGCAGCGTGGATTCGATGCTGTCGGCCTCTGCCATCTCGAGTACTTCGATGTTGATGATGAAGTCGCTCCAATGAATGTTGAGGATGGAGCGGAGACAACGCTGGTGGAAGCGTCCTAGGAGCTGTAGGTGATGCCGGAGCCGAACAGCAGTGTGGGTATGACAACGGCTCTGTATACGCTAATCTTTGTGAGGTTTTTCAGTTGGTTGTTTTTCCAGACTCTTTTGTGTAGTCTTCCAAAGGCGCTATTTGCCTTGGCGAGTCTGTTGTCTATCTCGTTGTCGATCCTTGCATCCGATGAAATGGTGGAGCTGAGATAGGTAAACTGGTTGACTGTTTTGAGTTCAGTGTGCCCGATGGAGATGTGGGGGGGGCTGGTAGTCATGGTGGGGAACTGGCTGATGGAGGACCTCAGTTTTCTTCAGGCTGACTTCCAGGCCAAACATTTTGGCAGTTTCCGCAAAACAGGACGTCAAGCGCTGAAGAGCTGGCTCTGAATGGGCAACTAAAGCGGCATCGTCTGCAAAGAGTAGTTCTCAGACAAGGTGCTCTTTTGTCTTGGTGTGAGCTTGCAGGCACCTCAAATTGAAGAGTCTGCCATCCGTGCGGTACCGGATGTAAACAGTGCCTTCATTGTTGAGGTCTTCCATGGCTTGTTTCAGCATCATGCTGAAGAAGATTGAAAAGAGGGTTGGTGCGAGAACGCAGCCTTGCTTCACGCCATTGTTAATGGAGAAGGGTTCAGAGAGCTCATTGCTGTATCTAACCCGATCTTGTTGGTTTTCGTGCAGTTGGTTAACCATGTTGAGGAACTTTGGGGGGCATCCGAGGTGCTCTAGTATTTGCCAAAGCCCTTTCCTACTCACGGTGTCGAAGTAATAAACTGCAGTAATAAGTATAAGTATATGGAAAGGAATGTAGCATTTCTCAAATCATTAAAGAGATCCACCACTGAATAAATGGAGGCGCTGTCATTTTGGCATTAGGAAACCATCGAATAAAATAATGACAAGTTGAAATGGACTGTGCTCCAGAGATAATGCGTCCTTGATTCCACTCTTTCATTTAATTTCAAATGACCAGCAATGATTTCTGGTCAATTTAAAGAAAAATGTTGATCATCCTTGAGTGAAACCTCAAGTGACAGCAACAGTAAATTCATGCAGAAGGATGCCATCAGATAATGTTCTGTGATATCCATCACAACAAAACATGAAATGCAAATTGCACAGCTAGTATTCACAGTATTTTCTGCTTCTGAAGATTTCCAACATGCACAGCGTTTTGCTTTTGTATAAATTCAGTGGCAGTAGGGTTGCGGTCCAGTACTTCCATAATCAATAAAGAGTGATTATATCTGTCAAGAATCATACATCCTCATGGCTCAAGTGCATCAATGGCTCGTCTTCTTTCTCTTGTCTTTCTATTCTACTGGGACTGCCACTTTCTACACTGTCACTTCTCATACAAAAAGACCTTTCTCATCCTTGTTTCAAGAGAGTACGAGCAATATTTTAAATCGACTTCACTGGATTCTAATCATTTTTACCTTAACTTTCTATTGTGATTTAAAAAGAAATTCATCCTGATCAGCGGCTGCTATACCGATTTTTCAGTTAATTGTTTTTTACTGTTTTTTGATTAAAAACAAATGTTTTGATGATGCTTCTTCCCCTCTCATTCTAACTTCTTTGTTCTTCCCACAGATATTTTTATTCTTTCCAAATAAACATTTGTAAAATGGATAAGAAATATCATAAAACAATACAATAAAATTATGTCATTCCAGAATACATCACAAAAGTGTTACCAATTCATATTTTTATGTAGAAAGCTAAAAAAAATCTAGATCAGCTTTTGTCTGAATGATGATAACATCCCACCAATGATAGGTGCAAACATCTCGCCATAAATTCTGCTTGGAACAATCAAGGTGCTTTCTGCTTCTATTGAAGGCTGGCAGATTGCACCATAATTTGCTATTATTAAAATATTATTGGCCACCATTTCTATTTTGTATGAACTAATTTATATTTTAGTTGGTCCAAGTTTAATATCCATTTAACATGGATACTGTGACAGTCAATTTGAACATACCCAAAGGTACTGTGGGAGCATGTTCACCTGAAGGACTGCAGTGACTCAAGAAGGTGACTGTTACCTTCTAAAATGCATTTAGGGATGAACAATAAGTGCTGAGCTCGCTAGTGTTGCCAGATCCTGAAAACAAATTTTCTCCTGGTCTCTAACAACTGCTAAATCTCTGACTAACTGAAACATAGTCAGTTATCAAGCTGATCAGCTGCTTGAGTTGGGAATATCAAACATCATATAATGTTCTGTGATATCCATTCTACTAAAATCAAAACTTAAATTGTACAGTGGGCAGTCACAGCACTTATTGGATCTCTTGAAGTTTATCAACATGGACAGCATTGTGCTTCTGTATAAAATCAATGGAATAGTTGGGCAAAGGACCTGATATTGTGCTATAAAACTCTATGATGCAATTCAATGGTTTGTGATCCAGCGCTTCTATAATCAATAAAGAATGATTTTATCTGGCAAAAATCCTATATCCTCATGGCTCATGTGCTTAAAAAAATGGCAGCACAGTCAGAGCAGCTGCAAAGGCAGCGCTGCTACTGGTACATACTCGGGGAGAGCGGGGAGGGGGGGGGGGAAGCGGAGATACCACACTTTTCCACAGGGCTCTAATGCCCAGTCCTACTGCTGATGGCTCTGTACAGGCTTTAAACATCCTGTTAAAAAGGGCCTGACTACTTTATTTTTAAAATCCTGAGACTGCGGGGTTTGGACCCAAGATGACGGAGCCTGTGCTGGCAGTGGCCTTGAGGGGAAGCAAAGGACTGGCACAAGGCACCAATAATTGGGAGAACACCCCCCGTTTGAGAAGGAAAAACAGAGGACATGATCCTAAAGAACGATGACCACAGCAGCGGACCATTGAGGGGCTTTGCGATTGAAGAGCTCACAGATGACGGCCTGTTGGCAACTTGAGGCGAGGAACCCACACAGGCTGTCACTTGCACCAAGCTGTGGACTGCTAGAGACTGGCTCAAAACTGGCTGAATTGGTACCAGGTATTGGAACTGGGATGTGTTGGAGGGCTGAATCTGGAGCTGGGTTGCTGATGGTTTAGACGAAAGTCTGTGTGGCTGCAGAAGCTTTGGGAGCATTGGAGACGAATCCACAGATACTCAGTGACTCTGAAGGGACTCTCTTTTGCTTCTCTTTCTCTGATTGTAAGGGGCACCAGGTAACATCTGCTGATGGCGAATCTTTGTCTGCTTTACAGCAGACTAAATGCATTTTATGTAATATTATATCTGTTTTATTACATGACAATAAAAGAATGTTGAATCTTCCTTCTCTTGTGTTTTTATACTGCCGGGACTGCCACTCCATACACTGAAGACACTTATCTTCACCTTGGCCCTGAATGGCTGACCCCTTATTTTGAGACTGTGGAGGGGCGGGGTTATCATCATCCCTTCATAATGTTTTACGAAGCTCACCTCTCATTCCCAAAATGTGCTATATGGTGGCACTAGCTCGTGGGCCAGTTAAAATTTAAAATTTAAAACTTAAGAAAACCATTTGGTTATTCCATCCTCAAAGGACAAAGCTCCCATTTCAGGAATCAATCTGGTGAACTATCACTCACCAGTAGATTCGTGTGTAGGTAGGGCGCTCAGCCCTGTATATAATATTCCAAGAGCAATTTCATGAGGGCCCGGAATAATTGCGCGGAGAGATTTTTAATCATGTACTCATATTCTCTTGGAATAAAGGCCATCACTCAGATTGTCGTATGAATGCGTGCCGTACCTTTGTTAACTTCCATTGATTCGTGTCCTTTTGAACACCAACATGTATCGATATCCCCTAGCTTTGTTTTTCTAAATAAAATCTATCAAGCAGATGATTGTATAATTTCCCCCTTTATATTTCACTACATACTGATTCATTTACTTTAATTAATATCTCCTTCCTGCATTATCTAACAGTTCACATTCTTCTGCTGTTGGCAAGACACTCAAATGAGCTGAGGAGCCCATCATGTTAAAACACCCTCAGAGAGCAAACCAGGAAAGCAAATGCTCAGGTTTTAATTCACTCTTGAAAGATAAAACAAACACTTTGTATTCAGGTAGAAACCACAAAGTAACATAGTTAAAAACATGAAAAATTTGATGTGGACATTTTTTACTGAGTGTTTTACTCTCAACATATAGTCTCCTTTAAAGGTCAAAATGTTTTCTAATCAGCAATTCTGGATTAAAACCTCAACAATATTTAACATTTATATCATCAGATGAGTTTGTAGCTACATTTAACTTTTACTTAATTTGATTGATTTTTCTTGATTCTGGTGCAGAGGGTCACAAAGAGCATCACTGAAGAACAATATTTCTGCGTTTATTCACACACCACCACCCCCCACCCCCCTGCCCCCACACACCCACATCCTGTTACTATAAATTCCAGTGCATTGATGATACAACAATATGGTTTTCTATCACAATAGTGGGAAAATCCAGATGTGTAAAACTGGCTCCCTGGGTGTCCCTCAAATGATGCAGTAAAATATATTATAAAATGATCCAAACCACGGAGTCACATCTAAAGAAATTAACATTTGACTCCAGTGGGCTAAATGAATTCAGTGGATTTGATTTATCTGGATAACTATAATGAAATAACTACCACACCATAATTAATCATTTAGAACTTTTAAAAATTAATTGGATACATCAAATGCACTCAGTGCAAGTTAATTTTATTAATTCTCCATGAAATGAATGACATCAAAACTGAGGCTGCATAACTACAATGCCAGTTCAATAAGCAGTTTGCTCATTCCCACCTTTATGGCAAAATCAAACAGGGGGGTGAAATCCAACCTTGTCAGTATCACCAGTGACTAGGAACAATGATCAAGGTTGAGCATGAAAGTCTGCAGAGGCTGTGATTATAGAAAAATACACAAGGTGCTGGAGAAACTCAGCAGGTCATGCAGAATCCATAGGAAGCAAAGATATATAAACCAACGTTTCAGGTCTGAGCCCTTCATTGAGGTATGAGCAAAAAGCAGCCAGGTGCCTGAATTAAAAGGTGGGGGTAGGAGGGAAAAAGGACAAGGGAGGAGCACAGGCCAACAGGCAAGATGTCGCAGGTGGATATGGGTGGGAGGGCACAAGAGGAAAAGAAAAACGAAATGATAGAGGATGGGGTAGTTCTCTGAATGGAGAGGGAAGAGGGTGGCGAGCTGGAGGAAAGGAGACTAAGGAATAGGAAAAGAGAGAGAGAGACAGGGGAGAGGCTTAACAGAAACCAGGGAAGTGGATGTTAATACCATCTGGTTGGAGAGTGTCTGGACGGAATATTAGGTCTTGTTCCTCCAATTTGTGAGTGTCCTCAGTTTAACATTGCATAAGGCTATGGGCAAACATGTCAATGTGGGAATGGGAAACTGAATGGAAATGGTTGGCCATTGGGAGGTCCTCATTGTTGCAGCAGAGTAAAGGTGCTCAACAAAATGATCTCCAGGCTGCATCCAATCTCTCCAAAGTAGAGGAGGCCCCAATGGGATACATTGGATATCGTCCATAAGACCATGATGTAGGAGCAGAAATAGGCTATTTAACCCATTGAGTCTGCTCCGCCATCTAATCATGAGCTGATCCATTTTCCCAGTCAGCTCCACTGCCTGCCGTCTTCCTTTGATGCCCTGGCAAATCAAGAACCCTTCAATCTCACTGCCCCTACAGATTCACAAGTGGTGCTTCACTTGGAAAGACTGTTTGAGGCTCCGAATGGTGGTGAGGGAGGATGTGTAGGTACAAACGCAGCAATCCCTGCGGGCACAGGGGTATGTGCCAAGGGGTGATTAGTGAGATGGGATGAATGGACGAGGGAGTCACAGAGGGAGCAGTCCTCATGGAAGGCTGAGAGGAGAAGACATATCAGGTGGTGAAAATTGTGGAGGATGTGAAGGCTGGTGGGGTGGTAGTTAAGGACAAAGGGAATCCTGTCCATGATGTGTCTAGGGATGAAGGGGGCCAGGAGAGATGTGTAGAAAATAGAGGAGATGCGGGTGAGGGCCGAGCTGATGGCAGTTGATGACAAGCCCACCAATTCCTACATTTACCTTGACTGCACCTCTTCACACAATGCCCTCTTAAAGATTCTATTCCTTTCTCTCAAGATGAGGTTTTCCATTTCAGATCATCCAAGATGTCCTCCTTCAAATAACGTGGCTTCCCCTCCACTGCTATCAATTTAGGCGTTCCCCACATCTCTAGTTCCCACACATCTACCCTGGCCCCCTCCACCCCCAGATGCCACAAGGACAGGATTCCTTTGTCTTCCCCTACTACTCCAACAGCCTCCGCATACAACATTTTGCAGTTTCCACAACCTACAATGTTATCATGCGACCAGCCACATCTTCCCCTCTCTAGTTTCCACAGGGACCATTCCCTATACTTCCCTATGAATATGAATAACAAATGCATGTTTGTTATTTGCCCAGAGTAAAAAAGTTCTAATATTTTCTCTACAGCACTGTGATTATTTCAAATAATAGACTGCTAACAGACCCTGAATTTCTTTCCCACATAAAGGAAGCACATCATCATCGTGTGTTGTAATTCCAAATTATAGAAAAAGTATTTATTGGGAATATCTAGAGCAGCGGTTTTCAAACTTTCTTTCCACTCACATACCACTTTAAGTAATCCCTGTGCCATAGGCACTCTGTCAAAAGTAAAGTAGTACTTAAGGTGGTATGTGAGTGGGGATAAAAGGTTGAGAACTGCTCCTTTAGCCCCAATTGTCACTGAAATATTTTGCTTGAGAAAAATTGTCATCGGCCCATTTCCTTTGAAGTTATGAAACTGTGCACATGAGTCAATTCGGTATGATTAAAACAGTGGTTTTTCCAAACTTTTTCTTTCTATTCACATCCCACTTTAAGTAATCCCTATGCCATAGGTGCTCTGTGATTAGTAAGGGATTGCTTAAGGTGGGATGTGAGTGGAAAGAAAAAGTTTGAAAACTGCTGGTCAAGAGCAAAAGAAAATCACATCTCCATCATCAGTGAAGAAAAATGAAAAAAAAAAACAGTATCATTCAGCTGTCTATCTGAGCTTGTCCCATTTACCTAACTTTGGCTCATATTCCTCAAAACCTTTCCTATTCATGAATCCATCTTGTCTAAATGTGTTTTAAATGCCATAACTGTATTTGTGTTTAGAACTTCCTATAGCAGGTCATATCATATACCCACTACCCACTGTGTGAAAAAAGTGCCCCTCAGGTCCATTTTGAATCTTTCCTCTCTCACCTTAAATGAATGTCTTCTAGTTTTAGATTCACATTTCTAGGGAAAAAAAGGTAATGACTATCTTATCTATTCTTCAGCATGATTTTAAATAGCCCCCAATGTCACCCTTCAGTCTCCTGGACTCCAGGGAGAAAAGTCCCAGCTTCTCACGATAACTCAAGTCCTCCATCCTGGTAACAACATCCCTGTGAATCGCTTCTGCACTCTTTCCATTAAATTTTAAGTACATAAATCAACACAATTTTGAAGTTATATTTAATGTAAATTGTAGTGCAATTAAGATAGATCTCTAAATTATTGTTACAAATGTTTCCAAAGATATGTGTAACCTTTCACGTAGAGAAATACCTGCAAAATCATTTTAGCAGAATTGCTCAAAATGGGATTTTGATTATTTTTCTAAATAATGTATGGGTTAAATTTGACAAATTGAGAAATGCAAAGGCAGATGGTTACAAAAATGCATTCCACTGATAGAATTTTAAATGAACAAACTTAATACAGTGCTACTCTTGGGAGGCAAGAAAAATAATTTTGCTTCAAAAACATTTGAAATGTGCTTAAAAAATGCACTATTAGAAATAATTCCTGCTGCACCCTATATTTAGTGCATTCTGTTTGGAAACTGTGAGGTTCTATGGAACAACAAATCTAAAAAATTGTTCTAAATAGTTCGATCTAATGACGCAAAATTCTATCTTATTAATTTACAACATATTGTGTTATTAAAATGAAATGCAAAGCAGGTTTTAAATTATTTTCATGAGCTTATTATTATCAATAGACAACTACAAAGAATTGTGATAAGAAGTTTTCCATACAGGAATGTTTGAACCTGGTTGTAATAAAGGTGCAATAATGGAGAATATGAAAAACTCAACAAGCAGAGTAACAAAAAAGTTTTGAGAAAAGCATTGTCTGCAAAACACTTACCCTTGTAAGATTGCATATCCTGAAAAGCCGACTTACTAAATCACAATCCATTGAAGAAGAAATGCAGTCAACTTGGATTGGCCCATATCGAAGTGTCCCCTCTTCTGGCCAATATTGGGGACATCCCTAATTTACAAAAACATATTTAGGCTCCATGACATAATGTGAATTTCAACATATATAGCAAATGTGTCAATTGATATCAGAAAGCGTCCTTCGCTATTTTCTACTGTATTCCAGAGTAATTTTAATATCATGAACAGAAAAGCTGCAAAATCAGTTTTTGCATAAAATATAATCAAACTTCGACACAGGTTTCTTGTGACTGTGTCAATCTCTCAGATGTGGTGCTTTGTGGAATTATTGTTTTTTTTTCAGAGACAAGCCATTCTCAACTTGTCTAATTAACAAATAATTCAGTCCAGCTGAGAGCATGAAATGGATAACACACTAACTTATGCCAAAAAGGTATGTAATATGAAACGTAATGCATCAAAAAGGTATGTAATATGAAACGTAATGCATCAAAAGGTATGTAATATGAAACGTAATGCATCAAAAAGGTATGTAATATGAAACATAATGCATCAAAAGGTACATAATATGAAATGTAATGCATCAAAAAGGTATGTAATATGAAACATAATGCATCAAAATGGTATGTAATATGAAACATAATGCATCAAAAGAATATGAGCCAATTTTCATAAACTTGCATGATTTTACTATCACTAAAATCAAACGTGAGGGGGATGATTAATCAATCAGTGGAGAGGTCCCATCATCAGAAATAGAAGTGCATGGCTGTGGCTGAGTAACCTTCTATAAGGGACTCGATTCCTCTTAAATCACTATAGTTAAAGTCAGGCCAAAAGGAGAATGAAACACTCAACATTTGTCCAGAAATCTAAAACTTGATGCACTTCAGCCCATTGCTGTGGTGGGCCTTTCAATAAAACTGATTCACGAACTCTGAAAAAAAATGCATTAGGGACATTCTATCTATAGGATTCACTGGAATTTTACAATGATGTTTTTAAAACCTTTAGAACATGAGAGTAACACCATGTGTGAAAACATATGCTCTAATTTATCAACAATCTAATATGATGACTGAGAGAGCATTAATGCAAAAACATCTAACAGGATTAATGAATGCGGCCATCCAATCTTTTCAATGCAATTAAGGAACTGCAATATGTTCTTACCCTCATCACCTACATCCAGAAATGAGTTATAAATTAGTATTAAAGCATCACATATTAAAATTCAGTTGAAGAAATTATTCCACAGAAACAAAAATATACAATGGTTAGGCATGTTAACTTGGACCTGCATTACGTTATCATGTACTACAGCTTTTGTATTTAATGGACTAATATAAATAATTTATTGCCTGATTATTTTCATAATCCAAATAGATTTAATAGATATTAGCAGCCAATCTGATACTATCTATAACTTTATGCTCCTGGTGAATATTTAAAATGATACCCATATCCTGAAGTGCTCATGATGGAGATTTGGATCTGGAGTTCAGGCTGCCGATGGATTGAACAGGGGTCTGTGGCTGCAGAGGCTGCGGAAGCACAGGAGGCAAATTCACAGACATTCATTGTCTCTTTTGCTTCTCTTTGTCTTACTGCAAGGGGTGCCGGGCAATACTAATGGTGACTCTTTGTTTGCCTTAAGGCAGGCAAAAGGAAATTTTGTATAATATTACACTTTCTGTATTATTACATGACAATAAATCTTGAATCTTCTATATCCATGCTGAATATTTACCGCTTTCTAAAAGATGTGTCAATTTTATTATGTGGAATCATTTACTTCTTGAATCATTAGGAGTTGATCCTTTGAATGTGCTTTCACAATATGGCAAGTTCCAATATTTGAACCCTTTCATGATGAAGGAAATATTGCCAGATATTGAAGAAACCTTCAGATGGTGATATTTCCATGTGCCCTGATGCTCTTGATGTTCATAGTATAGGTTGTGCTTTTGAATGTGTTTCAGAATAGGTAACAAACCTTCATATATTTGAAGGCTGTGCACATTCTGTACTTGTGATAGATCAAAGGAGAGTGTGAACATCTAGTTGGGTAATCATGATTATTCATCTCGATAGATGGAAAGTTTTCCAGTACTGTTGATTTGTACCTTCCAGGTGGTTGGAAAGGATGTAAAGATGAGTCACTGACTGCAGAATATCCAGGGTTTGTCTTGCTCTTGCAACCATAGTGTTTATATGATGGATCGAATTGACTTCCTGGTCATTGTAGATTCTTGGGAAGTTGATGGCTGTGGATACTACGATATTATTGCCATTGAATAGTAAATGATTAACTTTTCTCCTGTTGGAGATGGTTATTGTGTGGCACAAATGTTACTTGACACTTATCAGTCCTTGCTCAGATTTGCGAGAGCTTGCTGTCTGTACTCAAGTTCTATTTCTTTTGCTGACAAATTGTTAATGGAACCAAACATTGGGCAATTATCTGGAAGTATAATCTCTTCTGACTTTTTACAAGGAAGGTCATTGGTAAAGCAGTTGAAGATACATAGTCCCAGAGCAGAGCCCTAGTTAACTTTTGTTGAATTGCTCAGGGGCTATAATAATGGATGTCCAATAACCAGAACTGTCTCCTTTATGTAGCCAACCACTGGAGAGCATTCCCTTGATTTCAACTAAAATCAATACAGGTACGTGATCTTTTATCCGGAAAATTTGGGGGACAGTGTGTTCCGAATTTCAGATTTTTCCGGATTTCGGAAAGCCAGATTTAAACCCACACGAATTGCGCTGCTGTATTTACCCCCACCCCCTTCCAATCGCGCTGCCGTCTCCCCTGCCGCCCACCCAAATTGTGCTGCCAGTCTCCCTCCCACGACTGCCCGAATCGCTCTGCCGGTCTCCCCCCCTCCCCTTGCCCGCCCGACTCGTGCTGCCGGTCTCCCTCCCTTGCCTGCCCGACTTGTGCTGCCGTCTCTCTCCCCAGTTGCTGGAATTTGGAGCTTTCCAGATTTTAGATGTCGGGATAAAGGATCGTGTACCTGTATTACCAAGACGCAATAGGGATCTACAGGGGAGCGAGGCAGGGCAGGTGATGGAAGTGTGTGTGCAATGGAACACTGGGTCCAGCCATCATAATGTCATTAGTTTCAAGATGATTATGGAAGAGAGAATTCTGGTCCTCGGACTGAGATTCAAATTTGGAGAAAGTCTGATGTTGATGGTATCAGACAAGACCTGACAAAAGTGGATCTAATTTTTCCCTACCCCACACCCATAAAGCATCTATTATTCTTGGGGAAGTGGGCATGAAATTTCACTAAAGTCAGGTGTGAAGTGATGCATTTTGGGAAGTTAAACCAGAGCAAGGCTAACATCGTGAATGAGCAGGCACTGGAGAGAACAGAGAGACTGAGAGGTACAGGTACGCCGTTTCCTGAAAGAGATAACACAGGTGATGAAGGCATGTGGTGGAGAATATAAACCCAGAGATCCCAGAATCTCGAGCAAACAATGAACTTCTGAAGGAACTCAGCAGGTCAGGCAGCGTCTATGGGTAGAAGGCATGGAACGGTTGGCAGCTAGAGGAGTTGTTCAAGTGAACCAGTACGGACTTGAAGGGCCGACATGGCCTGTTTCCGTGCTGTAAACGGTTATATGGTTAAGACGCCTTGATGTCTGGAATTCAGGTCATTTTCCACATTTAAACAAATATTGTGATGAGGTTTGGAGCTGAATGGTTCTGGTGAAACTGACAATAATCATCAGCGAGAAATGACACCTTCCACCATCTTGCTCATGAGTTTGTGTAGACAGGGTCACGACTTGGATTGTAATGATCCTACTTTTTGCTCACAGGAATCACCTGGGCAATTTTACCCATTGAAGGGCTTAGGGCAATGGTATTACAGAGTCAGTGACTTGGGTTTGAATCCAGCGCTGTCCATAAGTATGTTCTCCCTGTGGCCACGTGGGATTCCTTTGAGTGCTCCAGTTTCCTCCACCCTCCAAAAACGTATGGGGCTCGAGGTTAATTGGGTATATTCAAGCAGTGTGGGCTCATTACAAAGAAGGTTCGATAAAAGGAGTTCATAAATTGAGACATAAATGAGAGGTAGATTTAAATAAGCAAATAGATGAATATAGATGGATTCAGATATGAAGAGGATGAAAAGAACAATAAATGTGAGATATCAGTTAATTCAACATAATTTTATTCATCAGTTATATTTAACAGCACAAAACTTACATAATATGAACTATACTTATTCAGATTTATGTTTTAGATGTGGACAAGAAGGTGGTACTTTTTTTTGCATTCAACTTAGCAATGTTCCACAATTAAACCTTTTTGGCTTGAAAAGGGTAATTTTTTTAGAATGAATAACTGGAGTAAAATTCACACAGGATCTAATGTTATTTTTATTGGGAGTTGTTAGAGGGATTAAACCTAAATTATAATTGAATATAAGTAACATTTGTTCAAATGGTCTTGGCAATAGTTAGAAAATGTATTGCTATAACTTGGAAGTCAGATACTGATTTGGGAATGGATAGTGGTGTGCAGAAGTTTGGAGTTGTATTCCACTTGAGAAAATTACTTAGAATTTAAGAAATATGGAGCCCATATTTAAAATTACATGAATCTCGAACATTTCCTTTCTCTTATAGGTCTTTATAAATACTTAAGTTTATAAGTATTGGAAAGTGAAGTACTCCTGTTGTGGTTTTCTTGTCCCTCTTTTTTTTAGTTTGTAGGGGTGGGGGCACCTAGGAGGTTGTTCTTACTTTTGTATTCCTTTATTCTCTTTTTTTTTTCTTTTTTAATAAGTACCACGTGTATTTGGATTAATTTTGAAATATATTTGCTAAGTGGTTTTATTTTAAATAAAGTATATTAATGCTGTATCATTAAATGTGTAAATTTAAGATGCCAGTGCTGTAACTGTTCTTGGCAATTGGCATAATTAATTCTGCAGTGTAAATCCTCAGTAATACAGCAGGGATGTTGCCTGGACTCGTATTCTTTGCTGTATCCAGTGCTCTCTGCTACTTTTCAGGGTGTGGAGTGAATCATATTGGTCAAAGACTGGCTTTAATGATGGCATAAATGCAGAAGTAAGCCAAATATATCATTCACTTAGCTCTTTCAGAAGGATGTGTCTGTGAATTCCCTTTCTTCAGCACTCCTATCGTGAGCATTGGCCATTTACGTATGCTCCATCACCTGTTCTTGGTTATCAATGTTCGTGATCAGATGTGGAAGTACTGAGGAGTCTTGATCTGATTAATTGGCTGTGAGGTCACTTAGCCCTTTCAATTGCAAGACACTTTTGCTGTTTATTACACACGTTTTCTTATGTTACAACTTTGCCAAAATGGTACTTCACTTTTAGGTTCACTTTGTGCTGCTTCCAACAAACCACTTCGCCCTTCACATTGAACCAAGGACGGATCCCTCGCTTGCTGGTCATGGTTATGTGAGGGATGTATCAGGCTATGAGGTTTCAGATTATTGTGGTATACATTCTGCTTCTCTTGAGGTTGTTCCTCATACTTGCACAGCTTTAGGCTGTCAGATCTGTGCCAGGTCTGAATCTGTCCATTTAGTATAACTTCAGTGCCAGAGTAGGTGGCTCTTCTATGTGAGTGCAAGACCATGTGCAGAATCCAATCTGTGGTGGATATGTGCATCAGGGAGACTGGTAAGGAAAAAGTGAAATGAGTTCATCGCTTGTGTTCATTCACAACTTGTGCAGATATAGTCTGGCAGCTACAGCGATATCCTTCCAGTCTGCTCAGCATGTGACCGCGACATATTCATGAATGCATTTGAATGGAAATTGATGTCGTGTTCCCCCTCACACTGCATCCTCCTGTACTCATTGTATATTCAGTACCCATGCTAGTTCCAATGCTTCTTCTAATTTCATTAGTGAGGATAACTTTGCATGATTGAGTGGAGAAAGAGTCTTTGAATTGAGTGAGTTGGGAGGCCAAGTTGATGGCAAGGCTAAATGGTCTGTCTCTGCTAGTGGGTTCTCAATCAGTGGGCTACAATGTGCTTTCTTGTGGGTGTTTAAAATTTTTTAAATAAAATACTTTAAGTTAGGATAAAGATGTTTTTCTTACAGAGCTATCTTTGACTTTTTCAGACATGGCCATGGCATGTTAGACCGAAAATCAGGTGGGCCTTAAAGTGAAAAAAGTTGAAAAAGCACTCTAGTTTTTAATTCTTTTTTGTTTTCAAGTGGTGGTTTTGATACAAACAAGTGGCTTGTTAAACAATTTGAGAGGACAGTGAAGAGTTGATCACACTGTTGTAGGTCTATGCTGATAAATAGGCCAGATGTGGTAAAGATGGCAAAATTCCTCCTCTTAAGAACATAGCAAACCAGATGGGTTTTTACTACGGTTAGTGGATTATTATTACCAAGAGTAATAGCTACAAAGAAAAAAATTATATGGTTTGATTTGGACTTTTTTTTCTGCATTGTTAGTTCATGACTCTAGATTAGTCATCTGGTACATTAAACACAGAACTACCTGCCAGAGGTTCCAAGAGGGTCTAAATATTACCAGGATTCCAATTTGTTTCATTCTGGCAAAACAAAATTCCTAACAAATTGGGCAAGGAATAAATGTGTGAGAAAACAACTTGACCACAGGCTTGCTCTACTTCACCCAAATCTTTCATCACAGGGACCATGACTGAGATGAGCATTCTTCATGTCAATGTTAAACGATCAATGATTAAAACTCAGTGGAGAGGAAGGTGATCTCATTTTAGAGCAAATCAGTACTATTCTATAAACAGGGTTACCACAGAATTGTAAAGACTAATGTTCCAACAGCAACTGCGGACCATTGTAACATCACGAAAATACATGAACTTTGAAATTGTGGACAGACACATTCATGCAAGTTCAGTGATTTTATATGATTGCTCATTGCATGAAAGTTTCATTATTAGTTCAAGTTCCAAAAATCCATATCCTCTGGAAACAAATATGTAAATTAGATGTACAAGTTGATAAAATCATATTTTTCCCAAAAAAAAATCAAATACAAAGTAAATATAGGATATTAGTGTAATAAACACACTAGATATCTACTCGATTCTGGAATAGGATTGATTTTGGATGGTGTATTCAAAGAAAATATTATTAAAAATGTAAGGATTTTTCACCCACTCAAAAGTGCAGATGGTAATAACACTTTCCGTTGATTTCCATAGCCCCGCATAGAAATCACCTTTTCATGATTGACCAGCCGCTTATGAGAGGCTAGAAACATTAATAGGAGCAAAAACACTGCAGACAATTTAAATACATTCATATGGAAGTTGAAAGTAAGAAATATTGACCAATTTCTGTAAAATAGTTATTTATTTTTACCTGCATGTGTTCCACCACACAGCCCCAATCTAGTCATGCCAGTGGATCAAGATTCCAAATTTTACACCAGTAATATTTCAAAGCCTATAGCTTGAAAATTTATGGGTGAATGTACTAACAAAGTCAATTTTCCAGAATGTTAATATCACTGCAATTACCTGAACAAGGTCCAACTCATTCAGCATGACAACAGAAGTGCAGGCATAATCGTAAACCAGCCGCCAGAAGTCTTTGACTGTGTTTGGCAAAGGATGTTGTGTGACTATAAAGGCAGCTGGTTGTCTGTAGCTCTGAAAAAAAGACAGGAAGAACAGAAATGAAATGGTTTAGCATAGTTTGTTTTAACCTTGTGGTTGGAAAGCTTAATGTGTGTCAATTTTCAACTCAGAGCAAGAACAGTTAATTTTTGTTTTCGCAGATAACCTGAATATATCCTGTGTCTCGGTTTCTGGAAGCAATGGAAGTATAGCTTTCAACAATTTGCCCATTTGGATGAGGTTAAGTGCAAGGAAACAACTTAGCTTTCACCTTTTCAGTGATGTTGCTTGAACATGTATCAAAGCATCCAGTCAAACTGGATAATGAGTTAATATTCTATTGTTGATTTTATAAAAATTGAATAAAAAATAATTTACATACATCCATAAGACCAGCATTGATGTAGTTACTGCTTTCGCCATCAATGGTAATTAAAAATGGCAGGCATCTATCTGGTGGCAGGGCATCCATGTATCGATTCTTTTCATGGTTCCTGGGGAGAAGAGCAATGCTGCAGTCTTCGGGTTGCAGTTGTGAAGATACAGAATTTAGAGTCTGTGTGAGAAAAACATAGCCACAAAATCGATGTTGACAAAGTGCAAAGTGACTCTTTAAAACCAAGTCATGCAAATTTTTCAATGGTCCTCTACATGTATATTAAATGTAAATGGTGAGGGGGCAGGGTGGTAAAGAAAATAACATTGCCAAAGCCACAGCTAATCGCAAATTGACATTATTCGTTTCTGTATTTAATTTTCTAAGAACCAAAAATCAAAATTTTAATTGATTACAGTCCTTGTAAAAATCCTTGCTGGAAATATCAAGCTGCTGAACTAAGGTCTGGAGAAAATACAATTGACCATATACAATTTATAGATTAAAAAAAAAGTCTAAGTTCCATCTATTTTGGTTTTGCATGATCAGGAAATGTAATAATGGAATATGGAATAAACACCATTACATCCAACCTCATTGGGTGGCAGGGGAGGGGAGGTCAGCAATGTCCTTCATGAGGTGCAGCACAGTCAAATAAAATATACAAGGCATGGCTAGCATCTACAACACATGGCCCCTTTGACAGATGGAAGGAAGCTCTGGGCCATATTTAAGATGGTTCCTTTCTGCAACGTGGTATTTGTAAGTAAACAAGAAGTATGAAAGAAAATTGATTAAAATAAACGGTCTACAATGCAAAAAATGAGATATATGGAGAAAATATTACACTAATTTCAATGTGTCAAACACAGACATCATGAATAAAATATGAATTAACTTGGCAAAATAATGTAAATAAAGATAGGCTCCACGTGAACTATGCTGGGACCAGGGTCCTGGTGAAATACACCAGAAGGGCTATGAATAGGGGTTTAAGCTATATAGTAGGGAGTGAGTGCAACCATGGGAAAATTATGTATAAAGCTAAAGAGAAGGTGAGATTATTGAAGTCTTCAGAATAAAAATAAAACAGGAATGAAAGTTTTGAAATGGGTAAGAATTTAACCTCATGCAACATGGAGACAAATATGAGCAGGGTGGTGAATAGAGGACAGTATTTAAATACAAGAAGTGTACAAAACAAGATAGATGAGCTGAAAGCACAGGTGGAAAATGGCAGCACAAAAGGTGCGGCTGATGGAGGATCACAGTAAACAACTAAGCATTCTATCAAAAAGACAGGCAGCTTGGCAGAGGGGGGGTGTCTCTTTTGGCAAGAAGTGAAATCAAATCCTCAGCAAGATGGGACAAAGGATGAAAAGATGTAGAAACTTTGTGGGTAGAGTTGAGAAAATGCAAAGGTAAAATGACACCATATGCCTTCGAATAGCCGCCAGAATGTGGGGTACAAATGACAACAGGAGTTAGAGAAGGAATGTCAGAAAGGCAATGTTAAGTTGTCGCTGGAGACTTCAATATTCAAAGAGATGAGGAAAATCAGGTCTGTACTGAATCCCATGAGAAGAAATTTATACAATGCCTTTGAGATGGTTTTTCAGAGCAGCTTGTGGTCGAGCCAACTAAGGAAAAGCCAATTCTGGATTTGGTGTTGTGCAATGAACCATGATTAGGAAGTGGAAGCCAAGGAGGCAGTGATCATAATATGATGGAACTCACTCTGCATTTTGAGAGAGAGATGCTAAAATTGGATGAATTGGTATTACAGCTGAGTAAGGTAATTACAGAGGTATGAGATCGAAGGTGGCTGAAGTCCATTGGCCAGCAGAGCTGCAATGGCAGGAGTTTCTGGGAGTAACTTGTGAAATGTAGAATTATTTTATCCCACAGACAAAGCCACATTCCAAAGTGAGGATGAGGCAGCCATGGCTGACAAAAGAAATCACAGTAAAATATTCTAAAGATAAGTGGGAAGCTAGAGGATTAGGTAGCTTTTGAATACCAACAGAAGGCAAATGGAAAACAATGGAGAAAAAAAAAGAAATATGAAGGTAAGCTAACCAATAATATAAAAGGCAATACAGAAAGATTTTTTTAGATACATAAAGGGTAAGAGAGACGAGAGTGGATGTCAGACCATTGGAAATTGACACTGTCGATGGCAATGGCAAACAAAGAAATGGTAGATGAACTGATGAGGTATTTTGCATCAGTTTTCAACAGTGATGTGCTAGAAATTTGAGAGAGTCAGGAGCAGAAGTGAGTGTAGTCACTATTACTAAAGAGAAGGTGATTTGGAAGCTGAAGAGGATGAAGGTGGATGTCACCTGGACCAGATGAACTACACCCTAGGGTTCTAAAAGAGGAAGCTTAACAGATTGTAGAAGCATTAGTACAGGTACACAATCCTTTATCCGGACATCTAAAGACTGGAAAGCTCCAAAATCCGGCAAGTGGGCAGAGAGGAGGCAGGGCGAGTCGAGTGACTGAGAGACCGGCAGCACGAGTCGGGCAGGCGATGGGGGTTGGGGGAGATGGCAGGGTGACTGGAAGGGGGTGGGGGTGGATATGGGAGCACAATTCTGGTGGGCTTAAATCTGGCTTTCCGAAATCTGGAAATATCCAAACTTTTGAGCACACTGTCCCCCAAGTGTTCCGGATAAAGGATCGTGTACCTGTAGTGATCTTTAAAGAATCACTAAAATCAGGAATTATTCTGGAGGGCTGGAAAATTGTGACTGTCACTCCATTCTGTAAGAAGGGAGAAAGGCAAAAGACAGGAAATAATAGGTTGGTTAGCCTGACTTCAGTGGTTGGTAAGATTCCAGAGATTTCAGAGAACTTGAAAAAACACGAAAAAATAAACTGAAGTCAGCATGGTTTGCTTCAGGGGAGATCTTGCCTGACAAACCTGTTGGAATTCTTTGAGGAAGTAACAAGCAGGATAGATAAAGGAAAATAAATGGATGTTGTTTAATTGGATTTTCAGAAGGTCTTTGACAAGGTGCCACACATGAGGTTGCTAAACAAGATAAGAAACCATGCATGGTATTATGGGATTCGGTCTAAGAAGGATAGAAGATTGGTTGAAGGCAGAATGGGAATAAAGGAGGGCTTTTCTGGCTGGCTGCTGTCACAAGTGGGGTTCCACTATTATTGATGTTAAATATTAATGATTTGGATGATGGAATTGATGGCTTTGTGGCCAAGTTGCAGATTATACAATGATAGGAGGAGGGGTAGTTAGCGTTGAGGAAGAAGGGTGTCTGCAGGACAGGTTGGGAGAATAGGCAAAGAAGTGGAAGATGGGATACTTTGAAGGGAAATGTATAGTCATGCACTTTGGTATAAGGAATAAAGAAATAATAGGAATAGACTATTCTCTAAATGGGGAGAGAATTTAGAAAGTGAAGTTCCAAAGTGACTTGAAAGTCCTTGTGCAGAAGGTTGCTAGATCTTGATTAGTAAGGGTGTCAAAAGCTATGGGGAGAAAGCATGAGAATTGGGTTGAGAAGAAAAATAGATCACCCATAAATTGTGGAGCAGAGTCAATGGGCTGAATGGCCTAATTCTGCTTCTGGATCTCACGGTTGGCTTAAGAACAAAGTCCATCTTGGCAACTATCAATGATTTTTTTTTTGTGCAAACCTTTAAATGATCATATATATTACAAACATTATTCTTCCAAAACCTAGTTTGATTAAATTAGATTTGTAAACAAATTCATTGAAAATGACTCACTGAACGTTAAAAATGCACGTGGACAACTGCTGTAAAATAATGATGGACATCAACAAAAAGCGTTTAAATCTTGTAGTTGAGGATTGCTTACTTGAAATTCATCTTTAAGTTGGGAGGAGTTACTCTGCGAGTCAACTCGTATCATTTCATAATAAGTTGGCTTGATTTCACATACTGGTATTGATGTGTCCCCACACAGACAAGCTTCTAAAATAGCATCATGTATGAAAATATATTGTTCCTTTAAAATAAAAACAAATCCAGTCAGTATCATATTCTCACCTCAAGGTTATTAAGCCATTTACTTGTATTTAAGGAGATAACATCCCTGGTGGTAGAGTATCTGGCACCTATGGGAATTGGCAGATGCCAGATAAGTGTATTTTCTGGATGATTGAGACTTACTCTTACAATGCCTAACTAATATACCTGCATTAAGAATAAACAGACTAAAATACTACTATGTACTTACACTGAACAAACGTCACTTGCATGAATATATAAACCTCTAAGCATTTTACTTTATTTACAGTCACATTCTTTGAAAACATTTAATTGTCACTGCATCTGCAGTTTCCTCCTCCTCCACAGAGCTGCTGGAAAGACGAACAATAACATTATCGATAATTAACACCCCCTCTCCTACATAAAGCCCCTGACTGGGGTAACTCTTATTCAGCAGGGATAAGAAGATACTTTAGGAGAGTCACCCCAACGGCGATTGGCATCAACTATCTCTTCAGCCTGGGCGCCGTCATTGCTGTTTCACACAACTTTATTCAAGCAGCTGCTACAAGCAAAGCACAACCAAGGCACTCTACTGGCAGAATATTTGCCCCCATCTTCACCAAAGGCTCAGAGAATATTTACTTTTACAATTTTAAACACAGATTTTTTTTAACCTATTATTGTATTCTTATTTATCTTAATTTCCTTGATGGTTTTTTTTTGCTGGTTGCTTGAGGCTGCCTGTTGATTTGACTGAAGAGCTCTCAAATCGTAGATTTCTGATATCAAGTAGGTTTTGCTACTTAATGACAGAAGTTAAAATGTACATAAATTACCAGTCTATTGAAAAGAGCTTCTAAAATTTTGATGAAATACGAAGGTAAATAATAAATATACCAGAAACTATAAAGTTCTGAATTTTGACACACCACTAATATCAGACTGCGCTTAGAATGTAGTACTTTGAATTTTACCTCTGTCTGGACCATATTAATGCGCCTTGACCGTAATGCTTTTACACAGTTATAGATATCAACAACTCCTTCTCGCTCTGCCATGTCTAACATGATATCGATAACAATATAACAGCCAGTCCTTCCTGCCCCAGCACTGAAAACAGAAACAAAATTAAGTTTCATATATCATCAAATACACACACAGTTCTTGTTAGTTGTTAAAATTCAGTTTACAAATCAATATTATTTTCAACATTAAATTGAAGTTTTTCTCAGGTAGCCAACTGGCACAGATAATTTAATTTTGATGCATTATATTTTATGCAGTGAAGAGTCAAGACCACTTCTAAAACATCTCTAACTAGGAAAAATACTCCAGGGAATGGTAATGAAAACATTGAGAAAGCCACAAAAGAGACCAACGGGACTTGTTCAAAGAGAGACTTTTTAAGGATGAAAATTAAGTAGCAAGACAGAGAAATTTTGGAATGGAACTGAGGCCTTGACTGCTGAAGAATATAGGGTTCAATTCTGGAGTAATTAAGTTCAGGGATGATAAGGAGGCCAGAGTTAGAGATGCCTAGAAGGTTGTTGGAGTGGAGTAAAGATCAGGGGAACATAAAATAGGGAGGATTTGAGAATCATTTGAAGTTTTGACTGGCACAGTGGCAGCTTTTCCAACCCCAGCCACACGTTCAATCTTAACCTCCACGTTTGCACCCTTTGACAATGGGAACCCTCATTTCTTCCCATCTCTGTCCACTGTAGATAGCGCAGTTGACTGCAGAGAGAATTAGGGGTTATTAATGGGAATAGAGGAGACAAATTATTCAGAATGAGATAAGTGTGTTTGCCCTGAGAGCTGATTGACCCTCTTCTATTACAGAAGAAATGATGAGAAATAAAATATGTGAAGACAAAAAGAAAGGTTTTTAGATCAAGACATTGTAGGTCAGAAAACACAGGGAGACTAAATGAATATACAGTATACAATCTCATGGGAGTTAGGTTCAGAGCAGGAGAAGTGACCCAGGGAAATGATTCTCCCCTGTTAAATGATCAAATACATGTGGGCAGATCTCGGATGTCAAGAATCTGTATGTCTTGTTTTAATACAAATTGTAACAGAACTGCTGAATAATTCAGCGATAAAGGTCATTGAAACAACCCTATAAACGTGGTTTCGGAACAACCAGCAGAGTTTTACAGAGGAGAATGGTGTGATTTGGCCTGAAGATGGGTTCAGATGAATCATCACATTACTGTGTGAACTAACTGACATTGGTGAGCTGACTTCTTGCTGTGTTGATGTACTTGTAATGCAGTGATATTGATGTCAAACACAGGAATTGCCAAAATCAATTTTGTATCATTGAAATATTTATACAAATCATAGCCAACCTGCAATGTACAACAACTGGCCCTGCTCCTGGGGGATTGGAGATTTTCACACGACGAATAAATGCCAGTAGACCCGTTGCATGATAAGGAACACCATGATCAGGCCAGCCAGTGAAATGGAATTGCTTCACTTCACGGATTTCATCAAATCCTCTCTGGGAAGGAATGAATTCACGTTTAAAAGTAGTTCGGTTGCGGAATTATCATGCAAGATCTGTAAATGATATTCACTGCTATGTTAGCAATGAACAAAATGAAATCTTGCCCTCCAACCAAACACGTAGCCATAATCGGTAATGTATGCAAGGATTTAAACATGGCAGCTTTTGATGGAGGACACGTGGCCATCCTTGAAGTTACTTGATGTCCATAACTTTACCATATTATTCAGAAAGCCTCAGAGTAGTATGATTGCTTTTCAAATAATTTATCTCTATTGTAGCTGACAATTCATCCCTAAGCTTCCCCTGCTAACAAAAAGATAATAAAATCATAGATGTTATGACGCTTGAGTCTTTTCTTTGGCTTGGCTTCGCGGACGAAGATTTATGGAGGGGGTAAAAAGTCCACGTCAGCTGCAGGCTCGTTTGTGGCTGACAAGTCCGATGCGGGACAGGCAGACACGATTGCAGCGGTTGCAGGGGAAAATTGGTTGGTTGGGGTTGGGTGTTGGGTTTTTCCTCCTTTGCCTTTTGTCAGTGAGGTGGGCTCTGCGGTCTTCTTCAAAGGAGGTTGCTGCCCGTCAAACTGTGAGGCGCCAAGATGCACGGTTTGAGGCGTTATCAGCCCACTGGCGATGGTCAATGTGGCAGGCACCAAGAGATTTCTTTAGGCAGTCCTTGTACCTTTTCTTTGGTGCACCTCTGTCACGGTGGCCAGTGGAGAGCTCGCCATATAACACGATCTTGGGAAGGCGATGGTCCTCCATTCTGAAGACGTGACCCATCCAGCGCAGCTAGATCTTCAGCAGCGTGGACTCGATGCTGTCGACCTCTGCCATCTCGAGTACTTCGACGTTAGGGATGTAAGCGCTCCAATGGATGTTGAGGATGGAGCGGAGACAACGCTGGTGGAAGCGTTCTAGGAGCCGTAGGTGGTGCCGGTAGAGGACCCATGATTCGGAGCCGAACAGGAGTCTATGCTAATACTTAATAGGCCCAAATCACAGACTTCCCTTCCTTAGCTTTTTACAGTACAGCTGATTCAAGATTCCTTTATTGTCATGTAATAGAACAGAACGTAATATGACACAAAATTTCCTCTGCCTGCCATATGGCAGACAAAGTGTTGCCTGGTGCCCCTTACAGTGAGAGAAAGAGAAGTAAGAGTCCCTTCAGAATGTCCGTGGATTCGCCTCCAGTGCTTCCGCACCATCTGCAGCCACCCAGACCAGTGTTTGATCCATCGGCATCCCAAGCTCCAGATCCAAACCACCGACGTGACCAGGAAGCCTTCAGTGCCCAAGGCCCTCCTTCGAATCTTGGTTTCGATACCTAGTTTCCATGAGCCAGTTTCCCTTTGACTGCAAGCCGCCAGAAGTCTGTAGCTTCAAGTATTTCTATTGATCTTTCAGGCAAGTGGCACGAAACAGCCGACTTGTATCACTGCCAATTCTAGACTCCTGGCTCGATTTAAAAAAAAGCCTTTGCACATTTTCTATGCTTAGTAATTCATTGAATCTTTCCCCCTTGCGTTAGAGAGTCAAATCTGTAGTTGTAAAATGGACATCTCCTTGTTACATACCCACTATGTGAAATAAGGGCATCCTTTCCAAGGATGTGAAAAATATGGACCCCTAACTATCCAATCTATCCATTTTCCTGCATTCTTTAGCCCTGTTAAACCTAAACTAATAATTCCTTTCTAATTTAGCTAATATATTTCTCTCCTTTAAACGTAGAATGCAGCTTCTTAGCTTTTAAATAAGGTTTCTTGGTAAAGTAAAAATATGATTAAATATTCACAAGGAATGTCATAACTTTGTTTTTTTTTTGCTATGAATATATTGGTAAAAATATTGAGTTTACTCCTTATTTGGAAGTTAAATGACCAGCGATTAATGCATATTTAGCAGCCTCCAATTAAGTTGTCACTTAGGTGCACTCAATAGCATGAAACTGAATTAACCATCAACTACTTTGTTTATCACTTAGTTTTCTAGTCCAACAAATAAATGTCAGGTATTTGAAACGTGGATGTATTCAGTTTACGTGATTTAAGTAATGATGTATCAATCTGCCGGAATACCATTTCTCCTAAAAATCATTACATCAGGGAAATACAAAAGAGGAGTAAAGAGAAAAAATTAAGGACAATAAATGGACTTACCCTTTCTAATGTAAATGTTCGAACAACATATTCTGCAAGTGGCTCCTCTTCCACAAAAGTAACTTTGAAATCTGCATAAACTTCACTAGCATCTGGCCAATATTTGTAACATTTCACCTAAGAATTCAATTGAAAAAAAAGTCACAAAATTAAGACTGGAAAGAGGGATTTTTATAATGGTCCTGGATGCAAGGTGGCAATTGAAGTTTCTGTTATAATTCAGGCAAGAACAATGGAATTACTTTGCACTGTCTTTCCTGGAATACCAAGCCTTTGTGCAGGAAAATATGTGGCATTTGAATAAACTAATTAAATTCTTCCCCATTGCAGAAATGTAACTTATAAATGGTGATGTATATATACTTTTTTTTTCTAAACATTCAAAGTAAATCAGGCTGATTAAAATAAATGCCCAGGAAAACAAGAGGATTTTAATTGTTTTTACAATTGGCATGACAATGAACATTCTCTCAGGTAATCCTATTCTATGTTCAGATCAAAAATACAATTTAATAGACAAAATTTATTTATTTTTCTTCAATTTTAAAGTGGTCTCTTTCAGAACAGCATTTTGAAAATATTTTGACAAAACTAAATGAGAAAAATGAATGAGCTAAGTTTCCAAGGAAAGGGATGCTTGAGAATGGGATGGAAGACTGGGATGAAGTCAAGTAATTGCCTGATCTGTTAGCCAGAGGATGTTGCTTGATACAAGTCAAGGATAGATAAAATAAAGTTGAAAAAATGCTAAAAGTTTTGCATTGGCAGAATGCCAATTAGGGATTTTAAAGTGATTAAACAACATCTGTGGAGAGAGAAACAGTTAACGTTCTTCAGATTACGGCATCTAGCTATTTTTTGATTTTTCATAGAATTTATATCCTTCTAAATATTGGCATATTCTATATTACTACCAAAATTAGACCTACTCTTCCAACTTCCACCAAATTTGTCACCATAACGATACAAACTGATTGTTCTTGCCAGGCCATTCTCCAGAAATCATATACAGTTTCATGCACTGGCCCTAAATGAATAGAACAAAAAAAAAGTTATTTATGTAATGTGTTAATTAATTTACTGTCTCAAAATTTTCTCCATCACAATACTTCACATACATATAACTTAGTTCAAAGTGTTTCCTTATAGCACAATAGAAATTGGATTTCAACAATAATAGGTGCAACCTTGCATTTATTTATGAATTACTGAAGTATTTTTTTTAAACAAAAATGTTTATTTCAACAAATTTCAGTATCCAATTTCAATTAACACATATCCATTGCATCCAGGGTTAATGGTCGGTTATTTAACAGGATGGAGGAACAGAGGGCCTTGGGGTCCAAATCCATACACCTCTCAAGATTGCTGGGCAGGTTGATAGGAGAGTTAAGAAGGCCTATGGGATGTTGGGCTTCATTGGTAGGGGGATTGAATTCAAAAGTCGAGAGGTCATGTTGCAGCTCTATAAATCTCTGGTGAGACCACACAGTATTGTGCTCAATTCTGGTCACCTCATTGTAGGAAGAATGTGGAAGCAATGGAGAGGGTGTAGAGGAGATTTACTAGGATGTTGGCTGGATTGGAAAATAAGCCTGATACAAGGTTAGCAGAGCTAGGACTTTTCTATTTTGAGCAAAGGATGTGAGGAGACTTAATTGAGGCCTATAAGATTATGAGAAGCATGGATAATGTGGACAGCCAGCACCTTTTCCCCAGGGCAGGAATAGCAAACACCAGAGGGCATCTGTACAAAGTGAAGGGAGGAAAATTTAAGTTTAGGGGAGACATCAGGGGCAAGTTCTTATTACCCAGAGTTGGTGGTGGAGGCTGAAACATTTGGGGAATTTAAGAAATTCTTTGACAGACACATGGATGGAAGAAAAATAGAGGGTTACAGTGTAGGGAGGATTTAGTATTTCTTTTTAGGAATATATGGGTTGGCACAACATCAAGGTCTGAAGGGCCTGTACTGTGCTGTTGTGCTCAATTTAAGTTTTTTTTTAAACAGACAGTTGTGGGTGCTGGGAATGACTTGCCGGGGTTGGTGATGAAGACTGAAACATTGGGTGCATTTAAGAGACTCTTTGGTACATGGATGGAAGAAAAATAGAGGGTTACGAGGTAGGAAGAATTTAGTATTCATTTATTTTTTGGTAGGAATATTACAGGTCTGCACATCATTGAGGACTGTAATGTTCTACATTCTATGTTATCTGTTCATTTTAACATCCATTAAAAATGAACACTGGTTGAAACTTTCTGGTCCCAAATCCTCGAGACTCGAATGGTGCCAGACAGAAAACTCAGACCAGAGAAGCACTCCCTGATCATTTTCCTCTGAGCAAGAAAACAGTTCCTTTTCTAGTACAGGTCGAGCACCCTTCAACTGAATTAGAAGGGGGTAATTTGGGTTAGTATAGAATATAGTACAAGTATGGAGTTAAGTTAAAGTTTGATTCTATTTTCACGTTTGAAGTTGATTAAAAATAACTTTTGTTTTGAAAGCCACTCGTCTTGGTGAAAGTCTATTGCAGCTGGGTTTTGTGGTCCTTTGGGTTCATAACATTTTATGGGGGTTCGTCCAGTTGATTGAACACGAGTTTTGTGGGTTATTACTCAATTGTTTTTTTTTCAAACTAAAGCTTGAGTGTGGAAAACAGCAGCAAAGGATGTAGAGAAGTTTTTGTCAGAACTGTCACTTGCAGAGCTGAAAAGCAAGAGAAAAGAGGAACTGATGATAAGGCATTAAAACTAGTTAAATATTGGATGAGGAAAGTACAAATTCAGAGGATTATAGTGAAATATATAGATAAGGGTAAATTTGTTCAGAAGGACTTAAAGGATTTTCCAGAGGATAGATCTGATGAGTTCCCATTGGAATTGGAGAAAGTGAGGATAGAAGAGGCTGAGAAACAGAGACAGTATGAGGCAGACCAAGCTAAAAGGCAAAGGGAAGAAGCTGAAAAACATAGGAGACATGAGTTAGAGTTAGCTGAAAGACAGTATCAATTAGAGAGGATGAAAATTGATAGGGAGGAAAGAGAGAGCCGAGGCTGCAACTCCTGGGGAGAGGCTTTTGCCCAGTAGAGAGGTCAATCTAGGCCTCCTTTTGATGAGGGAGATAAATACCTATTTTCAGCTTTTTGAAAAGTTTGCTGAGAGCTCAAAATGGCCAAAAGAAAAATGGACTTTGATGCTCCAAAGCGTATTTAAGGGAAAAGCACAAATTGCATCCTCTAGCTTGACTGCGCAACAAGTGGCTAATTACGATATAGTTAAAGAAGGTGTTTTGAAAGCTTATGAGTTGGTTCCTGAAGTGTACAGACAAAAATTTAGGAGTTCGATAAAACATGGAATCAATCTTATATGGATTTTGCTTTTAAGAAATCTGTATGGTTTGACCATTGGTGCACCTCCAAAGGAATAAATAATGATTTTAAAAGATTGAGAGAATTGATTTTGATTGAAGAAATTAAAAGGTGTGTTCCGAAGGAGATTCAAACCCTGGTCTGGTCCTGATCACTGGCACTGTAAAGGCACTGGGCTAACCGCTACACTAACTGTGCCGCATAGCAAATAAAGTAGGTGCAGGAACAAAGGAACATGGGTCTGAGTGTGTATAAATCTTTTAAAGTGAAAGGTTAAAAAACAGGGCTAGAGTAGAACAAATGCCCTTGTGTGAAGGCTTGCTGGTGCTCTTGGTAAGGGGAATGGAGCATAAAGTATAGTGTTTGGGACAAAGACACTTTATTTTTCCTTTATTTGTACTTGTGATCCAGTTTTAAACTTGCACTCAAACAATTTACATGTGACTAAGTGCACATTCCAAATTTTATTAAAAGTTATTTAAATTTAAACTTAGACATACAGCACGGTAACAGGCCATTTCAGCTCATGAGTCCGTTCCAGCCAATTTATGCCCTATTAATCTACACCTCTGGTACATTTCGAATGGTAGGAGGAAACCATAGCCCCTGGGGAAAACCCACGCAGACACAGGGAGAACATTCAAACTCCTTACAGACAGCACGAGATTTGAACCCAGGTTCAGTCCCAATTGCTGGTGCTGTAAAGGCATTGCACCCAAAATCCATAAAATACACCCAAAAGTGTTCAGGAAGAAAATTCTTTGTCGTCCAGTGTAATTAAGCACAGAAACATGCCCTTTAGTCCATTATGACTATGCCGACCTTGGATTACCCAATCTCATTGGAACCTTGGTATATAATTCCAAGTAGCCCTGAAGGTATCAGTGCAGATTGTTAAGCTAGTGAAGGCAGCAAATGGGCGGGCAACTAGCCCTCATTAGCTAGGATTTGGAACGTAAGAGCTAATGGTACACTGTAGCTTTATAAACCAATGGTGAGGCCACAACTGGAATATTGTGTGTAGTTCTGGTCACTCTTCACAAGGAGACTCAAAAATTTCTACAGGTGTACCATGGAAAGCATTCCGGCTGGTTGCATCATTGCCTGATATGCCAATGCAAAGGACACGAAAAAAACTAGAGTTGTGAACTTGGCCAGTGACATCACGAGCACCAGTCTTCACTCCATCTACAAGAGGTGGTGTCTTAATAAAGCAGCTCTATCCTCAAGGACCCCACAACCCAGGGCATGCCCTCTTCATTTTGCTACCATCAGGAAAGTGGGACAGGAGCCTGAAGACAAGCACTCAGTGGCACATCAGATTTCTGAATGGACTATGAACCACAGACACTGCCTCATTTCCTCCTACTTTCTTGCACTATTATATTTATTTTTTGAAATATAATTTATGGCAATATTTGCACTGTAAAGCTGCCACCAAACAACAAATGTCATGACAGTAAATTTTGATTGTGATTCTGAGATAGCTAGAAACATTTCTTCATCAGAGATATCAATAATGAAAGGAAATGCTGTAGGTTCAGAGCAAGGGGAAGGATCGGGGAGAGAACTTTTTCACCCAGATGGTGAGTGGAATCTGGAATGCTGTGCTAGAGTGGGTAGTGGAAAGACAAAAACAGAGGTGTGCAAACTTATACAAGATCTAGAGAGGGAGAATTAACAGTCAAAATCGGCAGACAGATAATGTTTTAAAGTGATTGGCAAAAGTAGCCAAGAAAAAGATGAGGAGATTTTCCATCCTGAGAGTAATCATTCACTGCATTAAAAAAAAATGCCAACAAATTCAATGACTGCCTTCAAAGAGAAGTGGATTAAACTTTGAACAAAAGATGACAGGTTTGGAGAAGTGAGAGAATAGAAGTGACAGTAACATTCTTGAATAGCTAGCAGGATCTCAACATTCTGAAAGGCCACCATTGATACTGCAATTATTCAATGATTAATATTTTGCTCTTTGACCTGTTGCCATTTTCTTTCCCCTTACCTTTCTGAAATTTCATGTTATCATAGTTTTTGTATAATTTTAAGATGTCTGCGGAGTATTACGCAAAAAACAAATGCAGTCATTATGTAATCACTTGACGAATGTCAGTAATTTTACTTTGCCAAGCAAAGTTATCCAATTACGGTTTAAATTCAAGACTAACGAGAGAAAAAAAGACTTTTAAACAGTTCCATAAAATAACTTAAGACATTAGATCACTGAAACGACTTTATGTTGTAAGAATGTAAATTATACAAGTAGTTTTGGAATCTCAACTGCACATAAGTTATACACTATTTAATGTAAGATTCTTACCTTGAGTAGCTATATAATGACTTGGCCTGTGATACCCCTGTAAGTGATTTAAAAAATTTCATACATTCACATCATCTGAAGAAAGGATTGGTCTGGTTTCCACCAATCCTATTTGGAAAACTGAAAACATCAACAAATAGTGATTTGCCCATTCAGTACCATTAAGATAAAGGCCATTCAGCTGAAGTGAATATCATCAATTTTCACCAGCCGATGTAAAAGTTAAATCCAATTAAAAACCATAATTAGAAACATTTGTAAAGATAATTATTTTGAGGAAAAACAATGGAAACAAAAGGAAATTGATTGTCATTGCTGCAAGACACCGAGTAGGTAAGTTTCAGTTGAGGTTTCTCATAGTTACCAGCACTGAACGACCTGAAGCTGAATGGCATTTAGGGATAATGTCACGAGAATCATAAATTGAGACTTATCACAGACAGCAGAGATGATAATTGAAACACATCAATTAGAACAAAATTCACATGTGAATCTACATGAAAATGGTAATGCCAAAAATAAGTTATTAAAATATAAAAATAATTTGGTGAAGAACATTACCACTAAAACTGATATAACTAATGTATATAAGAATACTTGTAAATAATAAACTACAGTGAACTGTAATGGTGCATTTTTACAGCACTTTAGCATTGCCATGAAGCAGTTTTGGCTTTGTGACAAATTTAAATCTGTAATGTTAATTCACAGTCAAAAAAAGGAGGGGGAGATTTCAGATTGTGCAAGTCTTAATCCAGTTTTCAAATGAATTCATGTTTTTATTAATTTAAAATGTTTTCATTGACTTTTAATGAAGTTTATACTTTTAACATTTGTCACATTCAATATTTTACACATCTATATATTAGCAATACTTAAAAATGGTTTATACAAAAAGGTTTCAGTGAACATTCCAGGTTGGTAGTTTAAAAAAATATTAATAGTCTTGCTAGCTTTGACAGGATAAAACCTCCCCCAACTTTGCATCTGCCAAAGACAGTCACACCATTACATGAACCAAGCCAGATTTCTTTGAAGAGGGAGAAAGAGAAAGAGAGAGAAAGAAAGAGGGAAGGAGAGAAAGAGAAAGGGAGAGAAAGAGAGAGTGAAAGAGTGGAGAGAGGGAGACAAAGAGAGAGAGGAATAGAGGTAGATAAAGAAGGAGAGGGGGAGAGAAAAAAATAAAGAGAAAAATAGAAAGCAAGAGAAAAGGAGAGAAGAAAACAAAAATGAAGGAGAGAGGAAGAGTGGAGAGGCGAAGTGAAGGAAGGGAAGAGTGGAGAGAAAATATGATGGGTAGATGGAGAGAGTAAAAGGGTAATAGAGGCAAAAGAGCTAAGGAGAAAGAAATGGCAAAGGAGAGAAAGAATGAAAGGAACAGGAAATGTGAAATTAAAGACAGAAAGAACAAGAGTGCTTCATAGTCAGTGTAAAATCAGTGAGCCCATTCATTTGAAAGGAGGCACTAGAGGACATGAGAATTTTAGTTAGATTGATAGCATGTTCAGCACAAATACATGTGCTGAAGGGCTTGTACTGCACTGTTCTATGTTCTAAGGTTGCAAGAAAGAAGTTAAATGTTTTAAAATTTGTTGAAATAATGTTTTCAAATACTTGTCTTTTTATCCGACTGTAATTTAAAAAAAAATAATGCCCTAATATTTTTGAACAGCATGAATAAACATTGAAAGCTTTGAGAGACAGCAAACCTGGGTCAAGGCTTTATGACCGACCAGAGGATTTTCTTAACAAAGGGCTGGGCTGGTTCAGGCCCACCAATGTGATTCATTTACAGTATGATGGTGAGGAGAGACCATCGACACAGCTTTTGTCTTGCCTTTCCTTCCTTATGGAAATGAAAGTGTATGTGAAGTCAGCAGTGTATTCAGCAAGATTCCAGCTCTAGCTTTGGTAGGTAGGGGTTGAACCCCTGATCTGCCTTCAAAAAGTGACACTTTTAAAAATGCACATTGCCATTTGTTCAAAGTTATGAATTGAGACATTCTAAATTCAATGGTTAGTGATCAATTAAATGCTAATGAGATTTTGCACCCAAGTTTGCAGAGGAAGAAAATAAGAAGGCGTGATTACAAAATAATACTAAAAAGAATCAGCTGATTGAAGACATGACTATCTTGGTTCAGAAGTAAATTTAATAAATTTTGAAAATGTTAACGTTAATTCCCAATGAGATTTATGAAAATGATTTTTTAAAATTAAATTTTATCATTATGATATTTTCAGGTTCAATTGTGTTATTAAGAAAATGAGTGCATTTTTAATGGGTAAAATAAGATTTGTATAAAAATGATCAAGTACTTTTAAGCAGAGCGAAAAGTAAGCCCTTAAATATTTGACTAAAATTCAGTTTAAAAAAAAAATGACTTGATTCATAGAAGACACTGCCAATCTTAATGATACAAGACCTATTGAAGGTTATGCACTGAAATCACAGAATGCTGCGCTGCCCATCCCATTCAGTAGTTATTCACAATTGTAATCCTCATTGGTTCTGGAAAAGTTATAGTTCCAATGAAAGTGATGTCTTCAATTTCATTCAATATGTTATCCAAGTACCATATTGATAATGTATGAAATATCACAGATCCATATATTGGTAAATGCAAATGTATGGGATATTTATTTTGATTAAAAAGTGAAAGAAGGCTTCTTCCCCCACCAAACTATTTAATCGAACATTTTTAAATTTGTCTTCAAGGCAGTGTTAAACAAAGGTGCATATACACACACGTACATTTTAATGGACTTCCGGAATCCAGCTCAGATAAACTAGTATCTCAGTCATATGCAGATTTTAATTTAAATTCATAACCACAAGCACCATGAAGCTGTATAGTCATTTAAATTTACACGATAAGCATTATTTTAATAAATGATTTTTACAAATTCACTGTAGACCTGAAAACAGTTCCTTTATTCATCCAGAACACGTGCATTAGAACAAAGTTCCAGGCAGAGCAGATAGAAACCATGTAATGATAACTAATTTACATGCACGAGTTCACCACTTCGATCTCTTCATAATGTGTGCCTTTGGCCACGGCACTTTAAGAAATACAATTCCAAGTTCCAACATTTTGCAACATCAGCCCTCAACCCTATTTTAATAACTAAACCAGATGATGCTTAAAATGTCAAAGTATCCAATAATAAAGTAATTACAGAGCTTATTTCAATGTGATGTACTTCAGAGACGATTTTTTCCCATTATTTGATAAACTGGAATATTGAACTAATTTATGTAATTCAGCAAGTGCAATGTTTATCTTTGCTTCAACAAATGGCATTATTCATGAGATTATGTGAGGATAAATGAAAATCAATTTTCTTTTTTATGAAGTGGATCAGAAGGGTTAGCTCTGCTATCTGCAGCAAGTACTGCTTGTTTTAGTAACATTGATATATTTAGAAAAAGTATTAAAATAAAAAAAATCCAGCCTTTTCAGTGATACTTACATCCCTGTACAGCCATATCTACAGCCCAAACCAAAGCCAGATGTGAAAGAAAGCACAACAGTATCAGTGAGTGCCAGTAAATTTAAAATACAAGGTGTAAATTGTAAGAGTTGTAATTAGAAAACAGAAAAAAAACTGCAGGATCAAATTGCAAAAAAAAAATGCAACTTACATCAATATAATTTGCATTAATATAATCTGATGTTGAATCATCCTCAAGAGACTGTAAAATTACTCTGGAATGGTCATCTGTAAGAACAGATTTCAGAATTTAAGAAGTTTATCAATGCAACACAATTTCTTTCAGGAACTGAATAAAATGAGAAGATTGAAAAATACTAAAAAAACAAAAGCAATCTCAATGAGCAACTAGTGGCAAAAACTATTAAGTTCATTGACATCTTCCATTTTCCCTGACAGCTTCAAAATATACAGCTGAAATCATACAACAAGGAAAGAGCTGAATAACACACTGGAAACATTCCATTGAATATTCCGTCCATGTTAAAAGCTTACATTTGAATTGTGGCTTATATGTGGGAAATTACAGAGGATAATTTGAGATAATTACAGTTCAGTAATACTATCAATGAGAAAATGTTACAAAATTAGCAGTTATTTTGTGCTGTGTTGCTCTGTGGTGCAGATCTCTCACTTGTGGGTCAGGTTAGAAGTTTAGATCCATTCAAATAAATTTACATAATTATTTAACGTAGTCTAATACTTTGACAGGTGGTTTTGTATTTTATCTCTGTTCAGAAAGGAGAATCCTTGAATGTTTCGAGTACCAAGCTGTAAGTGAAAGGGAATGTAATCTGACTTGGTTCCGACATCGTTGATTTTCCAACCTTAAGCACTGCTTCTTCTTGAAAGAAAAGCATCACAGACTGTATGTGTTTACACCAAACTCTACTCTCCCAATCATGTGAAACATTGTGCTTGTTCATTGTAATCTTAAATAATTATGGATATTTGCATGTGTATGGCAATGCCAAATCCTGCTCAACCAGTTTTATGAGTAAATAATTCAAGTGAATTGCCAGATATGGCTGGATTTTTTGGAGCAGTTAGATCTGCCTAAGAGACTGCTTAAGTGCATTATTAAAGGGAATGCAAACAATTAAAACAAAGAATGAATAAAAAAATAAAACTTCGGTTACAAGTCTGATAATTTTCCCTTTCTTGAATAAACGATCAAATTCAGGTTAAAATAAATGCTTCTAATTAACACACAGAAATACAGTAAAAATAATTTAAATAATAAACCAGAGCCATTTGCAGATCAACTTACAGGCTATAATATTTCCGTAGCGATTTTTTGTTCGGTTCTGATCTTTCTTGGCAATGTCCCAAGATGCTGATTGACCTTCAAAGAAACTCTGCAAAAGAACAGTTTAACTGGAATGATTTGTGCTTTATAAAATTTCAAGTCCAAGTTTCCAAATCTTGTGAGCCTAGCTAATTGACAATCTGTCTTCTAAATTGATAATAATATCATATAATAGTGCAAAGAGCAAGTTTTATCATTTTCACCTGCTGAATGCTCTTGATACAAAATATGAACAAGGACATTTTTAACTATTATAGACATCACACTTAAATGTTGAGCATGAGGCTACCATCTCCATCTACTAAACGTCTATTTTGTATTACTGATATAAAGGCTGTCATTTTTCTACCTTGCATGTATCACACAATGATTAAAATGACAATCTGATCACACAATGCATTGAAATTGAAGTATAATCCCCAATGGTTGTTGATGGTTTAAGAACATTGCAAGATCCAGGAAGTGCACACTGCAATGTTTTAGCATGCAGAACAATTTTGTTCACTATGGCTCAGCCCAATATCAATGTATATTAAAGATGCAGATTTTTTTAAAAAATAAAGTCCAACATATTCGGCAAACTTTCTTCCCTTTTCACCATTTAATTTTGAAGTGACAAAAATATGAAAATTGTTACAAGTTTTAAAGAATAGAATTGTATGCATTTTATTTTGATAGGATGAAGCTGAATGCCTTTAACGACGTGTTAAATTATCAGGCATTACAATTGTTCTCAATATCTGAAATCTTTTTGAAATCCAGATTTTTTCATGACACTGAAAAACAAAGCATCCTAGATGTATCTACAGCACAACTGCAATGCCCACAAGACTTCATTTGTTCATCCATGTGATATTTTATTGCACACTAATCATGCAGGATCCTTTTCTGTTACACTGTGTCAATACCATGCTTCATAAATATTAATCTAAAGAAGCCTGGCCTTGGGATGCAATCACTACCTCCAACACAATCATTTAACATGATCTCTGTTACATTTATTCATCAAATTATCTGTAGCCAAACATAATTTTTCTTATCCAAACAGTTTAAATGCAAGAAATCTTCATAATTGATCACATACTTCATATTTTACATTTGTAATTGAGAGATGGCCCAAGAGTCCTCACTGCCCAATTACATCCATGTGACCAATTAACCTACCAATCCTATACTTCTTTGGAATGTGGGAGAAACCAGAGGAAATCCACGCAAGCATGGGAAGAATGTACAAACTCTTTTACCACAGTGGTAGATTTGAACCTGGGTTGTTGGCACTATATTAACATTGTGCTAACTGTGCCACCTTAATCACAGTTACATGAAATCTACCAAATTCTCTTTGATCCTGATGAAAACAGTATGGCGGAGGAGGGGATCATTCAGAGTTGAAGTCCAGGTAATCACTTCCAACAAAATTTTATGGGAAGGCCTCAATGGATTAATCAATGCTCTCATGAACCTTTCATATCTGTTCACTGGATTTGTTTTATGTAATTTAATGTTTCATGCAGATTAAAAAAAAACTCTTGAAAGCCTTAACCTATCCAACATGTTTGGATCTGGATGAAATTAAATTCAGTATGGGGAATTTAGATTTCCCTGCATGCATCAGTCCTTTCATTTAAAAATGCCACTCAACACCATGACTGATTCTATACCTCTCATCTACTGTTCAGTTCAATCCATCAATAGCTTTCAGATCAATGTGCTGCACCAATCTAAAATTCTTCATTAGTCATTTGTAGCCTTTTGTCAGTTTTTTTTAAATTTAAGTAAATCCATGCAATGGTAAAATTTGCATTAATTGCTGAGTCATAAAATTATTGTTTTCGAAGGTTTGCAGTAAGAGGTAGTGAGAGAGATTCACCAAGATTAAAACAAGGTGACCTGTGAAGTTAAGATATGATGCCCATGGTAAACAGCAGGAGGTTTCTGTGTCTGTGTTTGACCTAAAGCCATGAGATTTATGGAGTCAGAGTCAATTTCTCTGCTTATAATGTGCACCATTGTGCCACAAGCTCCAGGATTGTGACTGAGGGACCATGCACAATCCACAGCAAGATCCTGTGAGAACTGTGCCAGGTTAAATATTATATTTATATTAATGTGTCTTTAAAGGAGATGGATGGTGGTGGGGGGGGGGGTGTTAGTGTAGGTCACCACAAACAGAATAACACATCACATCTCATTTAAAATGAAAGAGTTTGGCTGAAGCCAGTCATGCTGGCACCAGTGGCTTTGCAAAAGACAATGGAAGCACTTTGAAAGGAATTTTCAAAAGTAGGTGCAAATGGAGGAGTCCAGGCTCAAGTGCTGATAAGATCTTTCAAACAGTTCTGGTTTTTCAAGTAGAGAGAGAGAGATCTGACTTCAGCAGTGGCTTTTGGAAGCTTCTTGAAAACCCCATTTTGAAGATGGGTTGTGAGTTGTGAGTTCAGCCTGTTCAAAACCCTTAAAGTCCTTACAAGAGGAAATGGCTGGCTAGAGTGTTTCACCTGAAAATAAGGGAAACAAGAGGAACTCAGTGGTGACCTGAAAGAAGAGGTTATCATTTGAAAAACCCATGTTGGGCAAGTTTCTTTGGCAAGAAACTGAAGTTACTGATTAGAGGGAATCAGTTTGTGTCCAACGAGCAACAATTCTCTCTCTGAAACCAACAACAACCTTCCTGAGTGATAACCAATTACCTTTAAGCAGCAGAGCTTGATGAAAATTCATAAATGTTAAATTCTGTGTACAGTATAAGAATTGCCTGATACCGGTGAACTTTGAGGAGTGGGAAGTGAGATAAGATTGTGAATCAAAGAACTTTTCTGAACTTACATACATATTACATACATGTGCACTTAGAATTAGAAGGGGGGGTTAAGTTAGGTTAGTTAAGTTAATAGTAATAAGTTAAAGTTTGATCCTGTTTTTATGTTTAAAGAAAATTAAATGCAACTTTTGTTTAAGTAACCATTTGTCTTGGTGAATTTCATTTGTTGCTGGGTTTTGGGGTCCTCTGCATCCATAACAGTACAAAAAAGTAATTGTGATGGTTGACTTGTTTATGGGATAGCATTTCTAATTCAGAATTTTGAGAGCCAACTTTACAAAGGTGATCTATCAGGAAGGAGACATAGGAGCATCAAAATCAGGACTGCCAGACTGGAAAATAATTTCTTCCTGCAGGCTGTGAGGTTAATGAAGAGAAGCATAACTGAGCAAATTATTCCAAAATATTTATTTTATGTTATCTCTCTAGGTATTGAGGTGAATTATTATATGTTGTGTTTGTGTGTGTACCGTGGTCCAGAGAACTATGGCTTTTCCTGGTTGTACATGTACAGTCAAATGACATTAAACTTGGACTTGAATTGTGGTTGGTGCAATTTGAATTCTGCATCTTGGTGGACCTTCATTGGTCCAGTCAGTTGAATGCTCACTGGGATAGATTCACTCGCAGTTTCAGACTGAGTAACCAATGGTTTCATGTGAAAACCAGTGAGAGTCAAGTTATGGTGGAATTCCCAGCATTTTGCTTTGGGTTTTCCAGTCCAATCTTGTGTAGGTCAGGCCTGACATAGGATTACAGACCCCACTGATTGAAAAAGGTTTTCAGGGTGGTCAATAAGGGGATGAAGGGAAGTAAGTAATCTTTTATGATTATGATACCTTGATGAAGGTGTCAAGTCTGAAATGTTGATTATGTACTAGGATTCTACTAAATAGAATAATACCTAGTGTCGCTGAGAATATTCTCCCAGAATCACAGTGCGGCTTTCGCGCTAACAGAGGAACCACTGACATGGTCTTTGCCCTCAGACAGCTCCAAGAAAAGTGTAGAGAACAAAACAAAGGACTCTACATCACCTTTGTTGACCTCACCAAAGCCTTCGACACCGTGAGCAGGAAAGGGCTTTGGCAAATACTAGAGCGCATCGGATGTCCCCCAAAGTTCCTCAACATGATTATCCAACTGCACGAAAACCAACAAGGTCGGGTCAGATACAGCAATGAGCTCTCTGAACCCTTCTCCATTAACAATGGCGTGAAGCAAGGCTGTGTTCTCGCACCAACCCTCTTTTCAATCTTCTTCAGCATGATGCTGAACCAAGCCATGAAAGACCCCAACAATGAAGACGCTGTTTACATCCGGTACCGCACGGATGGCAGTCTCTTCAATCTGAGGCGCCTGCAAGCTCACACCAAGACACAAGAGAAACTTGTCCGTGAACTACTCTTTGCAGATGATGCCGCTTTAGTTGCCCATTCAGAGCCAGCTCTTCAGCGCTTGACGTCCTGCTTTGCGGAAACTGCCAAAATGTTTGGCCTGGAAGTCAGCCTGAAGAAAACTGAGGTCCTCCATCAGCCAGCTCCCCACCATGACTACCAGCCCCCCCACATCTCCATCGGGCACACAAAACTCAAAACGGTCAACCAGTTTACCTATCTCGGCTGCACCATTTCATCAGATGCAAGGATCGACAATGAGATAGACAACAGACTCGCCAAGGCAAATAGCGCCTTTGGAAGACTACACAAAAGAGTCTGGAAAAACAACCAACTGAAAAACCTCACAAAGATAAGCGTATACAGAGCCGTTGTCATACCCACACTCCTGTTCGGCTCCGAATCATGGGTCCTCTACCGGCACCACCTACGGCTCCTAGAACGCTTCCACCAGCGTTGTCTCCGCTCCATCCTCAACATCCATTGGAGCGCTCACACCCCTAACGTCGAGGTACTCGAGATGGCAGAGGTCGACAGCATCGAGTCCACGCTGCTGAAGATCCAGCTGCGCTGGATGGGTCACGTCTCCAGAATGGAGGACCATCGCCTTCCCAAGATCGTATTATATGGCGAGCTCTCCACTGGCCACCGTGACAGAGGTGCACCAAAGAAAAGGTACAAGGACTGCCTAAAGAAATCTCTTGGTGCCTGCCACATTGACCACCGCCAGTGGGCTGATAACGCCTCAAACCGTGCATCTTGGCGCCTCACAGTTTGGCGGGCAGCAGCCTCCTTTGAAGAAGACCGCAGAGCCCACCTCACTGACAAAAGGCAAAGGAGGAAAAACCCAACACCCAACCCCAACCAACCAATTTTCCCTTGCAACCGCTGCAATCGTGTCTGCCTGTCCCGCATCGGACTGGTCAGCCACAAACGAGCCTGCAGCTGACGTGGACTTTTTACCCCCTCCATAAATCTTCGTCCGCGAAGCCAAGCCAAAGAGAAGAGAAAGAACACTACTTGACCGGCTGAGTTTCTCCAGCATTGTATTTTTACTTAAGTAATCTTTGACTTCATTTTA
This sequence comes from Narcine bancroftii, assembly GCF_036971445.1. Taxonomy (NCBI): domain Eukaryota; kingdom Metazoa; phylum Chordata; class Chondrichthyes; order Torpediniformes; family Narcinidae; genus Narcine; species Narcine bancroftii. The sequence goes on from NC_091474.1 coordinate 186,231,139, forward strand.
CATCAGGTCAATGCTTTTAATTATTTGTGGATTTAATTAATATAGTAATTTGTATTTAAAAATCAATTTTAGTAGATTTTCAATGCTAGACACGTTTATAAACTAATAAAATCCTTTACATATTTAATAGTTGAACATATATTGCCTGAGCCTCAGGGCCAAGTGAGTGAGAACAAGAGAGATCACAGGTGGCAACTCGGGGTGGTGGGTCAACTCTATCACAATCTCATATTTGTTGGGTAAAGCTGTTTGGAAAGTAAATGGTTTGCTCGACCTTTGCAGAGATTAAGAGTTGGGGTCATGGATTCACACTTAGACCCCAAAAAATAGGTAGAGTAACAGAGTTCAATCCATGAAGGATATTAATAAACAAAGTGGGATTTTACAATCCAGTGATTTAAACATCAGCCATACTGAGAGTAGATTATTCTTCTTCTAGATGTTTTAAAAATAACTGAACTTAAATCTCCAGTTGTTTGGGTTGCATAGAATGGATAATGTCTGATTGCTAGTCCAAGAACCTGTATTATTATTCCAGAAAGCACTGTGCCACCATATCCAACAACCTCTCAGCAGCATTTAACGGCATATGAATTGCTAGATGCGTAAGAGCCAAATATTAAAATTAGAATACCTTTGAAGAAAATTTCAACTTCAAGGCCTAAAGGAGTAGATCATCCACTGAGTGCGGCAACTGCCTTACAATCTTTCTACTGATGCCAATGCAACACATTTCAAGCTTCTCCTCAATGGGATAAGTGCTGCCCTCTACCAGTAATCACCAAAGTGCCGAGACTGCAAATTAAGCCAGATGTGCGATTTCTCATTCTTGTGAGAAATGAAATCATTCTTTTCAATGAAAACCATCCACTTGGCTGGAATATTCACCTCAAATAATGACAGGAGTGATCGGAATGGGCAACATATTATTTGTCCTCACGGAAGCAAGGATTTGCTAATAAATAAGTAAATGCCTAAGTTTACCAATGCTTCATAAACTCTCTGCAATAAATAATCCTGCATGAAGAATTAATTATGTAACATATGTGGCAAAACCTACGTTTTCCAAACCCTACTAGATCATTTGGATTATCAATTATATCTAAGTGACTGGTCAGTTCACGCCATGCTGCGTGAGAAACCTGTGCGATTGGTGACTGTCATTCCGCTAGTACATGTAAACAGAAAACTGCTCAGAAATATTATATTTCTTTAGGAATCCTAGTCAGTAAAACCACAATATTTTGTAGTGAACAGTATATTAGTTGCTTGAAGAATTCTGATGGTCATCCATACTAACATATGCAAAAACCTTGCATCTTGTAAATTAGAAACCAGTGGCTTGGTTTATATGGATGTCACCTGTCCTCTACAGAAAACAAAATGCACAATTATTCCATTCCCAAAGAATTTGTCCACTTCTGAATATTGCATGAAAACCAACCTTCCTGATGAAAATAACAATCAAATTTATACATGAAAATTTGTCTTGCTAAATTATTTGTAACCATGTTCGTTCATTAGATCTGCACCTTCAAATGAGACATTTAAGAGTTTTACTCTGTTCATTACATGTTATATTTGGTTGACAACCATCATCAGTACATCAATTAAGAACATATGTAAGAAATAAGAACGCTTTGTTATATCCAGCTCTTCTTTGGATTACGTTTGATGATGGTCACAAGGAATTTCCAAAATCGGTGGAAGAGGCTTGTAGAGTCTTGAATGAGTCTCCTTCAACTGTAAGTCTCATATGAAGTATTAATTGGTGTCTGAAGCTTTTCTATTTCTGAAGTTTTTTTTTCGTTTTGCTTTGATTAGGTTAAGTTTAGTTCTTTTTTGTTAATGGATGGGTAATGTTCTTATTTGGTATATGGCTTAATAAACTTGTGTTTTCTTTTTTTTTATATTTTACTTTAATTGCTTTTATTTGCACAAATGATTTAAATGGATTATATTAATTTTACTTATCAGTCACTACAGTTCATTTATGGGTAGCAAATAGAAATAGACATCAAAATGTCGAGAGTCGTTCAATCGAGTTAAGTCCATGCTAAACTCAAACTTTTTTTGAAGCGCTACGATCTAAACTTGGAAATTGTCATAGCATCAGATGCATCACAATCTGGGGTGGGTGCTGTCATTTCTCACATATTCCCAAATAGGAATCAAAAGGCTATAGTACACGCAGCATGTTCTCTAACAGCAGCAGAACAAATTGAACAGGAGGCTCTAGTAATCATTTTTGTGCCGAAGAAATTCCATAAATGCTCTATGGATGGCAATTCACTCTTCTGACAGATCACAAGCTGCTCCTTGCAGTATTTGGTTCAAAGAAAAGTATTCCAATTTAAACAGCAAACTGTCTTCAAAGATGGGCAATCATGCTACCTGATTATGACTTCGAAATTAAATACCTGCTGACCACAAGCTGATGCATTGTCACAACTCATTAGTGAGCAGGAAGATATTCTTGTCGCAGAACTCTCTATCGAGGCAGAGGTCAGCCAGTTATTCAAAGATGTTACTAACTCACTGCAGGTCACAGCAGAAGGAGGCAGACAAACAACAAGCAAAGATGTCCTCCTATAAGATATAATGAGTTATCATTGTTTGGGGTGGCCAAAAACCTGTTCACGAATGGAAATCCAGCCATTCTTCAAAAGATGAGAATCGTTGGCAATCACTAATGTCCGTCTTTTGTTTGCTGTGATTCCTAAAGTTCTGCAATCTACAATCCTCAAACAGTTTTGCAGTGGACATCCTGGAATGAATCGAGGGAAAGCACTTGCATGAAGCTATGTTTATTGGCCTTTGATGGATGACCAGATTGAACAACCGACACGGGCATGTACTGATGTGCCTTGGCTGCGTAATTCTCTGTTAAAACTAATTGATATTCCTGGCCTCAACCAAGTGGGCCATGGAATCGTCTTCATATTAACTATGCAGGACCAATTAATGAGGTATAATACTTAATCGTAGTGGATGCATTCTCCAAATGGTCTGAGATCATCAAAGTAACCCGACCAACTGCATCGGCTACAATCATGGTACTCAGGTCCATATTCAATTGCTTTGGTTCTCCTGTAACATTAATTTCAGACAATGGGACACAATTAATTGCAACCGGCTTTGATTTTTTTTTGCAAGGAATATGGCATCATGCATATGATCATCCTCAGTCCAATAATCAACAGAATGTTTTATGGATTACTTCAAATGAGCTCTGAACAAGGCCAAGGGGGAGGGTCCAATAGAAGAGATCCTGCAGACATTCTAGTTAAATTACAGATCACTCCAAACCCACAAACTCTAGGAGGCACTTCACCTGGTGAAAACCTCTTTGGTAGGAAAATATGAGAACCATACGATGTCCTATTTCCACAAGGACCAGAATCTGGACCTAGAGATTATAATATGGAACATCAGTACAATCGCCGGCATGGATCCAAAGAAAGCACGTTTCATGATGGTCAAAGTGTGTTGATGTGGAAATGCAGAGATACGTCAGATGTATGGTAGTTGGGGAGAAACCTAAGAAAAATTGGAGATGTTCTCTACCATGTACAAGTTGGGCCAGACATGTCAACCAGATGTGACCAACAGAATGCAACCTCGCTGAAACAACACCTGCACAACTCAGCCTGGATGCCCTGTTGGATACATTTGAACTTCAGAAACCATTGAACCACCAACCATAGCCATCACATGGAAATGAGCCTATACCCTCTACATCATGAAACCCTTAAGAAGTCTCAAAGAGTTTGGAGACAAATAAATCCCTTCTAGTGGACCCTAGACTAAACTCATATGAGTAACCAGCTCAAAAGGGGAAGTGCTAGGACGCCCTAAACAGAGCGACCCCACCGTTGCCAGGAGTGGGTGTTACTGGTTCTTGGGACTTGAGCCATCAATCAACTAATTCAGTCACATGTGTGTGAATAGGTCATAAGAGTTCCGTCAGGACCAAGGGCATTGTAAATACTATAAATAGTTTTCTAACTGTAAATAAAAGGGTTCATTCTTTGGATTTGGGGGGAAAAAACACTGGTGTTGGCTGTTTCTCTCTGAGTCTATCAAGGTGGAAGCTTGTATTCCACACATATGCACATTTACAACAGATCTCCCCCATTTTGTGAGGCTTCACTCATACTTGACCACTCTGATCCTCTAGGGGACCAATTTTGTCCCTTGTTAACTTCTCAATATACGTAGACCACATTATCTGCCAGAGCACTCTCATGCCTTCTTTTTGCCTTCCTGATTTCCTTTTTAGTATTCTCTTACATTTTCCATACTCTTCAAGAACCCCATTTGCTCCTTGTTGCCTATACTGGTTATACACCTCTCTCCTCTTAATCATATTTCCAATATCCTTTGAGAACCAAGGTTCCCTAGGCCTGTTAATTTTGCCTTTAATCCTGGTAGGAACATGCAAAGTCTGCATCCTCATTATTTTTCCTTTGAAAGCCTACCACTTGCCGGACACATCCTTGCCAGAAAACAGCTTATTCCAATCGACTCTTCTGAGGTCCTTTCTCTTTTCCACAAAATTGGCCTTTCTCCAATTTAGAACCTCAACTCAAGGACTAGACCTACCCTTATCCACACATGACTTGAAACTAATGACATTATGGTCACTAGACCCAAAATGCTCACCCATACAGGCTTCTGCCACCTGACCTGCCAGGTTCCCTAATAGGAGATCAAGATTGCATCCTTTCTCTTATTGATTTAGAAAACTTTCCTGAACACATCTGACGAACTCCAAGCCATCCAGTCCTTTTACAGTATGCAGAAAGATAAAATCTCCTACTACCATAACTTTCTGTTTCTTACAATATCTCCCGAAAGATATGTGCTTCCAATTCTCTCAGACTATTGGGCGATGTATAATACAAGCTATTAGTGTTCTCATGCCTTTCGTGAGTGTAAAGGTTTTTTAGGGATTTATAGGAAAGGTACTGAACATAAAGTTTCCCTATATGCGAATGAGCTTTTGCTTTCTATATCTAATCCAGAGCTTTCTTTACCATTTGTATTATCCATGCTATTTCAATTTAGTCAATTTTCAGAGTATAAGCTGAATTTGCATAAAAGTGAACTTTTACCCTTAAATGCGCACATACCAAGGTATTTTAACTTTCCTTTTAAGATTGTGAGAGATCAACTTACTTATCTTGGTATTAAAATTACAAAGAGCTATCAACATTTTTTTTAAGGATAATGTTTCTACTTAAACAGGTTAAATTATCCTAAACAAGATGGTCACCTTTATCAACTTCTATGATTGGTCATATTAACTTTATTAAAATGAACATCGAGTTGACCATACCACATGGGATTAAAGGCAAAATTAACAGGCCTAGGGAACCTTGGTTCTCAAGGGATAATGGAGATATGATTAAGCGGAGGGAGGTGTATAACCAGTATAGGCAACAAGGAGCAAATGAGGTTCTTGAAGAGTATGGAAAATGTAAGAGAATACTAAAAAGGAAATCAGGAAGGCAAAAAGAATTTTACGAAGAATATTTCCATTCTGGCAATTCTTGCGTATTCTCTATCCTTATCTTTATATAAATTAATTGACAACTTGATCATTAAACACAGTTTGAGAATATGAGCAAAATTTAAAAGGTTCTTTTGTATTTCAGAGTTTCTCCCTTACTAGACCGATTATATTTAATTATCTTTTTCAACCTTCTTTGCAAGATGCAGCTTTTAATGAGTGGCATAGTTTGGGTATTAAATGTTTTAAAGACCTTTTTATTGACAATAATTTTGCACCTTTGAACAATTGGTTGTAAAATTTAACTCATCTAAAGCTCATTTTTTTTAGAAATTTACAAATCAGGTATTTTGTTCAATGTCAGATTCCTAATTTTCCTGGAATTGCCGAGGTGAATGTTCTTGATATGTTCTGAACTACAACCTCCCGATAAAGACTTAATATCTCTTATTTGTGACAAATTGGCTGATGAAAGGCAAGCCTCATTCATTAAAATCAAGAACGCCTGGGAACAAGATTTGAACGTTTGTCCATGAGGTTTGGAATTCTATTTTTAAACTGATAAACACTACATCCCTTTATGCACAGCATTGTCTGCTGCAATTCAAATTAGTTCACAGAGCTCATATGTCTAAAGTTAAATCTCATTTTTATTTGGACATCAATTTCCAATATGACAAATGTAAAATAGGTTATGCCTCTTTAATTCACATGTTCTGGCCCTGCTCTTTTTCAAACATTATCAGTAATTCTCAATTTAACCCTTCACTGGCTCTTTTTGAAACACTTTCAAGATGACGGTATTTTACTAACTTTAATTCAGTGTCGCATTCTTTGTTGATGGCCAGTCATGCAATTCTGATTTAATGGAAAGGTAGTACTGCAGCACCTGATAGCCTGAAATATGTCTGGGATTGTCTGATCTCAGAAGCTAAGCAGGCATAGGACTTGGGAGGGGAGATCGCCTGGGAACACCAGATGCTATAGGTGGCTGGGAGGACCGCTGGACAGTGGTGACTTTCTGCCTTACAGTAGACAAAAATTAATATGTTACATTCTAAATGTAGTATTATGTGACAATAATGGAAACGTTACCATTTTACCAACGGCTAAGGGATATTATGTCTTGTTTAAATCTGGAAAAAGTTAGATATGCTATCACTGATTCAAGTATTAAAATTCAAATGATACGGGCCTCGTTCATGGACCCTACTATGATAACATTAAGAGTTAGTGTTGGTTTGGAATTTTGGCATTGTGCTGTCCCTCTCCAAGATTGTGCCACTTGGATTTTTGAATGTTAATCCTCAAACTTGCCTCAGGGAAGAGGTTCAGAATTTTTTTTTTCTTTTCTTATCTTATCAACATTGTGCTTCTGAATTGGACATATGATCATTTTGCAATTTCCTTTCTTAGTCCTGTAGCACATTTCATAATTGTATTGTTCAATTTTTTTATTGTAAAAAATATCAATAAAAATATTTTAAAAAGAAATAAGTAAACTGAGTAAAATAGATCAATTAATTTCCAATTAGCATAGGAGCAGTACTTTTCTGTCAAGTGCCAATATTGATCCATATTCCACGTGTTCCTCCATTCATGTGAAACTGCATTTCTTCTGTAACTGCTACTTATTGTTTAAATGCCTTTGATTTTCAGGAATTGCTGATGCTTTTAATCTCACAACTACCATCAGAACCACAAATTTAAAATAACTCACTGCTTTGCACAGTGAAATGTGCAGTGAATCCTGTAATAATTGGACATCCCTAAAACGGGAGTCTGAAATGAAAAACCCAAAAATCTCAAAGAAGTTGAACCCTGAAGGCATACAAATCCTCATCAATTCCAAACTTTCAATTGCATTTACAGTACTTGCAAACTCAAATGTGCAGGAAATGTGAAGTAGCCAAGAGTGAAGTAATGGCTTTTGTGCTCTAGAGATTATTTGACACACTGGAAAGGAAGTGCCTCTGGCAGAGAAAAAGACCCCAAGGAAAGCTGAGATGGCAAATGGGACCAACTGAGGAAGGGATAGGTTGATGGAAAGGTCTGTTGGTAAAAGGGATATCTGGTATTTGGGAAGAAAATGTTCCCTCTGCATACCAACAGTCCCCTCTTTAATTGCTCTCAAGTGTCTTGATTCTCAGAACTTCTTGCACAAAAATAGTTGGCAGAAATCCACAAGAAAAAGAGTCAGGGATATGGATCTTAACTGTCTTTAAGTTATGACTATAATGAGTTAGGAACCATGACATGAACTATGCAATTTGGGTTCTCTATTTGACTAGAGTGTGAAATGTTGAATTAATCGAGACTCTGGACCTTGAGCAAACAAAACTGTTTATTCCTGTCTTTACTGCAGACTGATGCAGGAAGCTCCAAGAAATAATATTGGACTCCAGGGAGTAGTTGGCAACCTAATATTGTACTTAAAACAGAAGCAGCCTTATAACCCATTGTTAATTAACTGGTAATGTTTGCAGAAAATACAGGACCTATTTCACACGATCCCAGCACCAGATATGTCTGCAGTCAGAGAAGTTATGCCTCTCCACCAGTAAATCAAATACAAATCAACTGCAAACAGCCCACACATGCAAATCTAATTCTCCAAACTCATTAATTTCCTGTAAACTCCTTGAGCAGCGGTCTAATTGGTATTAATCAATTTGGTTAGAATCTGCAGACAGTCCAACCCTATAGTGGCTACCATACTCTGTGTAGGCTATGAATATAGGAGACATCGGAGTGAGCAAGTTATTTCAAAAGCAGGCATAGACTCTGGGGATGTGATCAACTTGGAACTAACAAAAAAATTAACCAAAATCACTCAAAAAACTATGGTGACAATTTTAAAAGGAAGAATACTGTTGCGACCTTATAATTTACAGGTTTCATTATATGTGCCTGGTCCAATTTTTGACTTTTATCAACTCAGGTTAAAGTTACCCCCGCAGACAACGCGGGTACGACACAAAATTGTGAAAAAGGTTTTGTCATGTTATAGTTTGGAGTTCCTTTAGTTCTTCTAAAGTTTATTTCGCATTCACACAATTGTATTCTTACTTCGTATTCCTCCTTGAAGCCATAGCCCTCTGATGTTTTCATCAAGTTGATATGCTGCAATAAGTCTGCAACACGTATGGCAGGGTGGAGTTGGCCTGTCTGGTATGGAGACTCTGTGGGCTCCCCGTGATAACGAGGAACATCCAATAACCTGCTTGATTCTGCTGACACTGTGTGGTTTTCATCTAGGAAAAGAAAGGAAAGAATAATCTATTCAGTGTTCAATTTCTCCCCATTTCTGACAAAGGATTTTACAGCAACCTTCAGCATAATCTTACACTTGCCCTGCTGCCAAGGATGTGTGTTGATCACTAGAAAAGATATTGAAGTTGTTTGCACACATTTATCTTGAAATCTACCAGCCTTATAATTCAAAGATAGCCTTATGTTCTTACAGGACAACGCAAACCAGCTCTTTTCAGTTTTTGGATTTGGACAGTTATCTCCTAACCACTCAAGAAAACAAAGCTCCCTGCCACAATGCAGCACTCCATTGCTGGGAAAGAGGGGACGGTGGGGGAGTTGGAACTGCTAAAACAGTACACATCCTTTAGCCTTCAATAACAACGTGTACCCAGATGGTCACAGACCCGCAGTCTTCCAAACATTCATAAAGATAACATTTGGAAACGTACTCTCGGCTATATCTCATTAATTTCTATATTTCCTGCAATGCTTAACACATTATTTTCAAATACTCACCAGCAATGGGCACTTTGTGGAATAGAGCAGCATAAAAAAAAATACAAACTAAGGTGACATATATAGCTAAAAAGAACCAAATCAATACATGAATTGGTATTCTTATTTTAAATGTATGTTGTGCACATAAACAAAAAGTAAAACATAAGACATAGATTTTTGCGACCTGACTTATTTGAATCTTTTTTTAAAAATAGGCTAAATTAAAAACTAATTTATCTGGCTCAAACTGCCTTGCTCAATTTCAAAATAAAAAAAAAGAGATGCAGAAACGAAGAATAATGCTCCCTCACAAACACGGGGCATGATCACATATAAACATAATCAAAAGCAGGAAGTGTTGGGAACACTCAAAGGGGAGGAAGTATCTGCAGAGAAAGAATCAATCAACGTTTCCGGTTGATAACTTTTCACAATAATCCAGGAAGCTGATAGACCATCCAGAGATCTGTCGAGCTGATTGACTATTTCCAGCAGCATGTGATTTTGTTTCAGATCTCTAATATCTCCATTTCATTTGTACACATTAAAGACTCAGATGGTATTACTCTGCAACAATAACGTGTAAATAGTTTTCTATTATTTGATCGGATCTGTCATTTATATCTGTGGGATTATGTTTCTTTTCCATCTTTTGTTTAGTTGCTGTTTTGCATTTTGTGTGATGAATGAACAAGGGTAATAATGGAACTTCAACTTAATATTTAGTAATGGCTAATGTATATAAAAACAACTAACAATTTTGCCATTTATGAAAAGATATTTACTGGACAACACACGCAGCATTATAAACCATGCATATATTATGTTTACAGTCCTACAAAATGGAGTCCAAAAATGTTAAGTCTGTAATAGCTCCTGAGAATTGTTCTCCAACCAAATACTCAAGAAAAATCATCAGTTCTCACACCAAGCAATTTCTTCAACTCCACTCAGTTCTATTCAGAACTCCTCCCTCAACTATTTTTCCCTATTATTTTAATGACTAAATGTGTACTGCTTCCTGCACCCACACAGAACTCAAAAATTTCACGTATTTTTTTGTGAATTTCTACTTGCTCTTCCCTTCCCGGAACGTCTCTCCACCTCAGGGGACAGACAGGTGAGCCACCAACACTCGTGACAATCGCACACTCCCAATTCTATCTCAATTATACTTCCTCCCTCTCTGCCTCTTCCATTCTCCCAGGTTCTCCTTCTCTGTCATACTTGCTCCAATAATGAGACTTTCCACACGTACCCTTCAATTGTGGCTTCTTTACTATTATTGACAGAGTTGTCAACTGTATCTTATCTATTTCCCACACCTTTACCATCAAACATTTCCTAGTGAACAAAGAGTCAGCTCCTTGTTCTCATTTTCCAGCTCAATGGCCTTCACTTTTATATGGAACATTCTTTGCAATTTCTGTTATGTTCAATCACATTCCACAATCTGACATATTCCTGACTTTCAGCATTCCAAAGGCACTGTCCCCATGACAACTCCCAAGTTCACTCTTCCAGTTCCATCATCTACTCCCTTTCTCACTGCACATTTCCAAGCAACCTTTTATCAGGCTGCTGTCTTTTCAAACGATGCTCTGAAGAATCCACGCCAAGGTCAGAGTGGACATAGGAAGGACACCAAAAAGGTTTTCTTCTGAGAGGTGACAATGATTGCAATGTAGACCAGCCATTCTCAACCTTTGCTTGGCTATGGACCCTTAGGATTCTGCTCAAAGTTTATGGAGCCTCTTCCCTGTGAAGCAGTCAGGATTAGTTGTTTTCACCCTTCTGGCAGGAATTAAGATTTTTTTTAAAGAACAAATTACAGGAGTCCAATTTCCACAAAATCCAGACTTATTTTTATTAGGTCATATTATAGGGATAAGACTGAAATTGAAATTAACTAAATACCAGATAGAATTTGTTAAAATTGCATTAGCAGTGGTCAGAAAATGTATCGTAGTTGCTGGAAATCTGATTCACACCCAGGTTTGGAACGATGGAATGGGAAACTTACAGTTGTGTTTCTCTCGAGAAAATGACGTACAATTTTAAGACAAAATGATATATTTTTACAAATTTGGCACCTGTATCTAACAAAACATAGGATTCAATTTAATTTTTTTTTTAGATATCTAAATGTTCTTCTTAGCCTTTAAGACCTGCGTGGAACCCCATTAATAAACTAGATATGAATTTTACACCAGATTGGTTTTAACACTTATACTTACTTTTATTTCTTTGTTTTCTTCTACTCTAACAGGTAACTATGTACTTTGTTTTCTTTCTCTTTTCTTGGGACTGTAGGGGGTGGGGTATTATCATCATGAGTTTGATGCTCAATATGTTATTACATCTGTATTTTGAAATATATTTGAATGTATGCTTGGTTAAAAAAATTTAAATACTCAAAAAAAAGTTGAGTTGGTTTCTTCCACACTTCTACCAATTACACAAAAAATATTTAAAAAATATTTTATTTCAGTCTCTGACTCTCCTTAAATGTGCTGTGGACCTGGGGGGGTGGTGGGGGGGGGGTTGCTGTATGTCCCCCGTTGAGAATGGCTGCTATGGACCACCTGGCTGGACCAGATTCTGTGGGCAAGTGGGCAAGCTTCTGAAATTGGGTCCATTGAAGCTTTGAGAAACTCAAGTCAAGACCTAATGATCTGCAACTAGAAAACCCACGTACATTTACAATACTTAAGGCAATGCACATTTTGATTGTTCTTTGCAAATCTGTAGGAAGACATAATCAGTTCCATCATAACAAAGTCATTCAGCAACTAGTGTAGTCAAAACAGTAATGCTTGTAAAAAAGCACCAGAGATGTTTCAGATAATGATTTCAGTTTTACACTAGACACCCTGCTTGCGGCCTATTTTCATCATAAAATATGCAGTGAATTACCCTCGTTGAATCTTCTTATGACAAATTAGCATAATTCTTTGTCCCCACAAGAAATAGATTCTTTACATTCTAACTATTGCAAGTGGTAGTCAGATGCTTCTTGAAAACAAAAGATGAAAAACTAAAAGGCATAACATTCTAACAAATGGAAACTCATTTACAATGTTCAGCAAAGAAAGCAGACTAAATCTAAAAGTATATCATTTTTAAATACTTCAGATACAAGATTCACATTATAGCTGTTTACTTTGCATCAGATTCATCTCAGATAACAATCCACCATTGGATTGTATACTCATCTATCCAGAGAGGCTCACGACTTTTGTAATTTTCAAGGAGATTTCAAGTATAATCTTTCAATTAATGTACCATATTTCCGCAAATTCCTTCAAAAATATGGCTTTTCTGGGTGCTCGTGGTGTCAGCATCGCTGGATGCTGGAAAATGTAGTTTTACAAATCAGCCTTATCAAAACCTTGTTACGTGAAGCACATTTGAATCATGATACCAAATTTGTGTCAATCTATAGGCAGAAAGGGATAAAAGATTGGAACAAAATCCGCCATAGCATTTTGAAATAATCAGCTGTTCAAATCGAATGTAAAATTTCAGAGACTAAAGGCAAGGTTATCCAGAAACATACATAGTAAATAAACAGAAATGCTGGAGAAACTCAGCATGTCCCGCAGTGGCCATAAGAACCAACGTTTCGGGACTGAGCCCTTCATCAAACAGGGAGGAGCCTGAATAAAAGGGTGGGGCAAGTAGGGAAAAAGGGACGGGGGTGGAGCACAAGCCAACAGCAAAGAGTCTGGAGGAAAACATGGATAGAGGGGCAGGAGAGAAAAGGTAAGAATTGATTTGATTGGGCAAGGGGGAAGCTTTGTGAATGCAAAGCTGGAAGAAAGGGGTGGGGGGGAGAGAGAGTGGGGGGGGAGAGAGAAGAGGTATGGAGCAAGAGGAAAAGAGACCAGAATAAGGAAGGAGAGATGGAAGGGGTGGGGGACCTAACAGAAACCAGAGGTCAATGTTAATATCATCTTGTTAGAGGGTCCCCAGATGGAACATGAGGTGTTGTCCCTCTAATTTGCAGGTGGTCTCACTTTGGCATGGGAGCACCAGTTTCACCTCTTCCCATTCTCCAGGACACCCCAGTAATTGGAGTTCAGAAATTGGAGGTGTAGAGAGACTTGGGAGTCCTCATGTATGGTCGAGGCTTCATAAGGAATTGGTCAGACTGCACTTGGAGTATTGTGAGCAGTTTTGGGCTCCTTATCCAAGGAAGAATGGGTTGGCATTGGCAAAGGTCCAGAGGAGGCTCATGAGAATGATCCCTGGAATAAAAGGTTTATCCAATAAAGAGTGTTTGGCTCTGACATTGTAATTGCTGGAATTGAGAAGAATAGTGGGGGGGGGGGGGGGAATGTGGAAAGAGAATCTAATTGAAACCTATCAAATACTGAAAGACCTGGATAGAGTGGACATGGAAGATCAGAGGGAACAACCTCAGAATACAAAAAAATGTCTCTTTAGAACAGAGATGAGGAGGAATTTCTTTACCCACAGGGTGGTGAATCTGGAATTATTGCTGTGGATGGCTATGAAGTCCAAATCATTGGGTATATTCATGATGAAGGTGGATAGGTGTTTGATTAGGAAGGGAATCAAAGTTTCAGGCAGAAGTCAGGAGATTAGGGCAGACAAGAAAAGTAAATCACCCATGATGGAATGGTATGTCATATTTGAATGGGTCAAATGGACGATTTCTGTTCCTATGTCTAATGGTCTGAGACGATGGAGAGAAAGAATGGTTGACATGGTGGCTAGAACCCTTTGTCAGTCCTGATGAAGCATTCTACTTGTTAGGGTGACCACTGTTTTTGTGAGCTGCAACATTTCACATGACTTCTGTTATTGGGTCGATCAAAAGCATGTTGAGGTGGTCATTGCAATAATCATGTTTTTGTGGACCAAATCCATAGGTCAGAGTTAGAGAATTACAAACTTGAGACAGGGATTTGGGTGATGCTTTGAAGATTGAACGGTCTTGGTGGTGATTCAGAAATTTGGTGACAAAGAAGCCACAGTGGAAGATACAATGCCTGACCTGAGGGTACGAAAGGTTTAGTTCAGTCTTGAACAGGTGATGATGATTAAGGAGAGAAGTGGAAGCCAAAAATTATGGCTTCTGCTCGATTTCTGCCACTTTCTAGTTCAACCACTGTGCATTGGAGAAAAACTAAGCATGTTTCTGTTAACCCCTTTCTTGCGGTCTCTTTCATTTCTTCCCCCTCGTCTCCTTCTGTCTAGCTCCCCACCCTATTCTCCTCATTCTCCTATCAGAGAGCTTTCTTTCTCAGCTCTCTACTCATCACCTGTCAGCTTATTTCTTTGCTACACTCCTAGCTGCATAACCTTTTAAATACTCAAAAAAATGTTGAGTTGGTTTCTTCCACACTTCTACCAATTACACAAACCAACTTTGTTAGCCTGTGTTACAGAAACCAACTTGTTAGCCTGTGTTTCTCTCCCTTCTACTCCACCTTCACTCGCACACCACCTTTTCATTCAGATCCCTGCCTGATTTTCGGCATCCCTAAATAAAGGCTCAAACTCAAAACATCAAATTCCTTTTGATTCCTATGAATGTTTTGTGATGTGCTGAGTCTCTCCAGCAGCTCACTGTTTATTCAAAATTCAATCATCTGCAGTTTTGTGTTTCTACCAACTTAAACTTTGTTGCTGGGACAATGGTGATTGACAAGAAGCTCGTACTAAATATGGTGATGCAAGCATAACCATCTACAAGACAAGTGACCACAAAAGCCCGCAGATGCTGTGATTGTTGTTAAAAATGCATAAATCCTGGACGAACTCAGTCAGTCTTGCAGCGTCCAAAGGAGGTAAAGATGCATAATCTTGAAGAAGGGCTCAGACCCAAATAGTTGGTTATATATCTTTACCTCCTCTGGACGCTGCAAGACCTGCTGAGTTCCTCCAACATTTTTATGTTTTCTTCTTCATGACCACATTTACTCTACACCCCTCTTCTAGGTTCTTACTCCAAAATGTAAGGTCTGATGATGAATGGAAAGAGAGACTGCAACTACGACCAGGAACCATATTTCCTTAGAGAACACCATCTTAATAAAAAAGTTCACTGTCCACTGGTTGCTCTTGACAGAATGCCACAAACAATCAGAGCTAAGCACATAACATTTAAATTCAAGAGATGTTTTTCATCACCTCTGTTGAATAAGAGAAGAGTCTCTGTGTCTTTCAAAGGCAACTTCCCATTCTTTCTACAAATCAAAATGTAATGCAGAGCCACAGGTTGTATAAACAAAGACTTGCTTCTCATGGGAATGCTAAACAGTTCCTTGAGCATCAAAATCAAGTGTTCCCCTGTGCATCTGTAGTTATTCACATAGGGAAGGGCTGGAGGTTGGAGCAGGGGTTGGGGATGTTGAATTAAAGGCAGAACACAAATGTCATCTGTTGAACTGGAAATTTTCCTCCATCCCAAGACTCACCCTTCTCTAGTGAAGCTGAAATGCAAATATATCTGCAATGTTAATTCCAGGTTGACGTTGGATATTATCGAGTCAAAGCATGTTGTGTGTTTCACAGTTTGGCAGAGACTTCACATTATCACGGAATAAGTTGTGTTGACTCTGTAAAGTGCACACTAATGTGGACAGTAGTGTCTGTAAAGATCACTTCATTGAATCGGAAAAACTAAGTGCAATCATCTATCTCTTTGGCTTGGCTTCGTGGACGAAGATTTATGGAGGGGGTAAAAGTCCACGTCAGCTGCAGGCTCGTTTGTGGCTGACAAGTCCGGAAGTGGAAAATGTACAAGTGCCAATGAAAGATTGAAAGCCCTGCTTTTTTAAAAAATAAAACCCAAAAGAGGAATGGTAATATATCTCTTTGAAGTCCTATTCAGATTGCTATTTTTCTGTTTATTCCATCTTCATTCCTGAGCTGGATGAGAAAATAGTTTTTTTAACCACATTATTGGATACCTATATTATTCTAAAATGCAACCACCAAGTTTAATCTCTCTCGAACAAGATGCATTTGTACAAATAAAGCAACGTGATTGATATCTGCATATACACTTCTTTTGCTCGTTTCACTCCCTTGATAATCAAAACTTGATTTCCTGCTTTAAAAAAAATCTCTCCTTCACTCCATTAAGCATACACCCACGAACAGTATGTTTATATAGCTATTAAGCATGCAAAATACACAAAGGCATGCAACAATTGCGGATGTAGTGCTTGGTCCTCACCTAACACGGCAGTCGGTACAAGTGGATCATTAGGCACTGTAGGAAAACAAATCTCATGAAGAACACATTTACATAAATTAATTTTAAAAGTAAAAACAGCATATTACTTCAAATTCCACAAATTCAGGAAGGAAAGAAAAATCACCAGCATTTTACTCATTCAAAATAACTACAGAAACAAGAAATATATTTCATCAGTGGACCATATACAGATTCATTATTTGCCTGTATCCTGATTAAAACAAAAAAAAAATGTGCAATCAAAAAATGGAGACGTTTATTGAGACTAAGACAGATGTCCAATTTTCTGGATGATGTAGAAACTAGACAGGTACTTATTACCAGATGAATTAGCCAAAAAATTACTACAGCTGCAATATCATAATCAACTAACAGCATTAGTTTTAATTCTTTTAAATTGTTTAATAGAAACAAGAAAAACAAAAGCTTTAGATGTAATTTAATATTTTCCTGTTTTTATTAAATAGAAAATATTTCATGGAGTGATTTGTTTCTTAAATTATATAAAATTTTGGAGATCAGGTCGCACTAAAATAAATCTGTGAAATAACTTCATCCCATGGCACCCCTACAATTTAGAAATCATTAATTGTATTAACATTTCTAATCACGCTTGCTGAATATCTAGAAATGGGGAGCATGTCAGAAAATGCAATCATTATTCTGAATACTAACCCAACCTCTCCCCTTGACCATGGGACAGAAAACATCCTGACAGAGGCAGGGAAATATGTGCTGATCTAATAATAATATGCTAAAATAGATATTCCATTCTTAGATCAGTTTTGCCATTATCGGGAAAACTGTAAAACATTGACATAATACTTCATTGAACAAAAGAGCAGCGCACCAGAGCCATCATAATTAATTGCTTTTCATTAATTCTTCTTTGGCTTGGCTTCGCGGACGAAGATTTATGGAGGGGGTAAAAAGTCCACGTCAGCTGCAGGCTCGTTTGGGGCTGACAAGTCCGATGCGGGACAGGCAGACACGATTGCAGCGGTTGCAGGGGAAAATTGGTTGGTTGGGGTTGGGTGTTGGGTTTTTCCTCCTTTGCCTTTTGTCAGTGAGGTGGGCTCTGCGGTCTTCTTCAATTAATTCTTCTTTCATTAATTACATAAACATAAAATGACACTTTCTTCAGATACATTCTATTCTTCCCAATTATGTAGTGAAGATAAATGATGGTCTCTGTGTTAGCCTTTATGATTACAGAAAATTCAACATATTTCCTGTTTTATTGATTCTTTCACATATATTTTACTACTGAACCATTGAACCACAGACATTATAGCACAAATAAACAGGCTTTTGGTCCTTCTAGTCTGTGCCAAACTATTATTCTGCCTTGTCCTATCGACCTGCATCCAAACCATATTCCTCCATACCCCCTAATCTATGAACCTGTTCAAATTTCTCTTAAATGTTAATATTGAGCCCATATTCAACACTTCAGTTGGCAGCTCGTTCTAAACGTCCACCTCTCTCTATGTGAAGAAATTCCCCTATTCTTCCCCTGAAACTTCTCCCCTTTTCACCCTTAACCCATGTTCTCTGGTTTGTATCTCACCTAACCATTATGACTTGTTCATGACAATAACTCCTGATTCTAATAACCTTAGTGGAAAAAGCCTACTTGCATTTACTCTATCTATACCCTTAATAATTTTTTATACCTTCATCAAATCTTCTCTCATTCTTCTGCACATCCTGGAATAAAATTCTAACTAGTGTAACCTTCCCCTGAAACTCAGTCCCTGAAGACCCAGCAACATCCTAGTAAATCTTCTCTGCCCTCTTTCAATTTTATTGATAACTTTCCTGTCGTTAGGTGACCAAAACTGCATACGATACCCCAAATTTGGCCTCACCCATATCTTGTACAATATTACCATAACATCCCAACTCCTGTACTCAATACTTTGATTTAAGACCAATGTGCCAAGTGCCCTCTTTAAGACCCAAATGACTGAAATTTAAGCAAAAGAAAAGATATGGAATTTAAGCAAAAGATAAAAATAATAATCTTCCAATCATGAAAAGAACACTTCTATTTCAAATATTTCTGAAAACTTATTTAAAACATAATTTTAAAATGAGATAAGCGAGTTTTAGCTGATTTTTGTATCATACTTAATTTATTTTCATATTATTCAAGAATCTTCCCTTTTCTACAAAGATCCAAACAGCTGGAACAAACCAGCAGTTCAAATACTTTAAGCAGTTTGCAATTCTTTGTCTGGAATCCTTGCCATAGGTTTGGACCAATTGATTCTGTTTTCATTTGACATCTTGACTAGCATATTTTCTAAAACCTAGAAAGAGGTCAGTAATATGACTGCTATTTCTGTTCTCTCAAGTCAAGTAATCAGAGAAAAATGTAGCACTCCAAGTTTTGTTTTAGCTATGTTTTGCAACCTCAGATCTGGCATAAAACAATAAATTTCATGAAATATTCACAACAATAAATTCTGATTCTGTAGCCAACAGCAGCTACAGCCATTGTATTCCAATAAATTTCAATATATTTCTGAGTTGACTTTCATGAGCAATTAAACCTGACATCAGAATGGCCAATCACATGACAGTGTTGATAAAACACAAAATTCTTGTCCTTCAGTGGGTGCAATGATAAAATAACTTCATGCTTTTTGTAAATGAATGCAACAACTATTTTGTACACAACCAGATGTCAAAGGTAATCAATGTATAAAAAGCCTCTGGTGGTCTATAAAGTTGATGACTGATTTCATTATTAAGTGCCAAAAAATGTGGCTGAAAAATGGTAGGGCTGCCGGAGCTGCTGTCACGGCAGCGCTACTGCAGGTGTGGACCTGAGGAAGCAGAGTGGAGATGAAGGGTTCAACCGCCTGGTCTGAATGCCAATGGCTCTGTACAGGTTTTAAATAGCCTGTTAAAGGAGTTGACAGCGTTTTGGAAGTAAAAATCCTTCAACCACAGGTCTGCGCCCACAGAGGGGTTGTGGACTTTGAGGAGCAGTGGATTGCGCAGGACACCAGAAACAAGGAATACACCTCTTGTTGAAAAGGAGAAGCAGGTCCTACAGGATGGTGACCAGGACTGTGAACCAATGAGGGACTCAGCGGCCGAGGGACCCATGTAGGCTGCAGGCGACTTGAGGTCACGGGGACCTGCATGGACTATGGGTTGGTGGAGACTGGCTCGTAGGAACCAGGTATCAGAGCTGGAATTCGAGAGGAGGCTGAAGGCAAGAAGGGCTCTGAAGGGCTTCAGGCATTGAAGGCTTCACGATCGTGTTGGAGATTTGGATCTGGAGATTGGGTTGCTGACGGATCAAGTAGGAGTCTGCTCAGCTACAGATGTTGCGGGGACACTGGAGGTGAATCCCCAGATACTCTGTAACTCTGAAGAGACTCGTTTGCTTTGTTTCTCTCTTACTATTATGGGTGCCAGGTGAAACTAATGGTGACACTTTCTCTGCCTTAAGGCAGGCAGAGACAATTGTGTGTAATATTACATATTCTGTGCTATTGATAATAAAGGAATTATGAAAATTATCCATATGCAGACTTGTCAAATCCATAGAAATATGTGATCAAGAATAATAATATATGCATAGTAAACAGTGGGGGGGGGTTAAACATCTTAATTCACTGTCAGGCCACTAATACTAATGTTCCACACTATTTGAGACAAAGCAATCTAATTGATTGGTAACACACAATGTTAATTTTAATCATCTTCAGTGTACCAAAAGTCACCAATAATGATAACTTGATGCCCATGGTCATTCCTTCATTCTCAAAGGGTCCAAACACCACAATATATGTCTCAGCTCCCTGCGCAATCAGGTGAACAACAACAACGGAAATATTAAATCACCATTAGTCTGAGAAAATGTCTTTGCTTAATTTAGTGAAGATGCACGTTTGTGACACAGGGTTTATTCTTGTATAGTCAGAACAAATTTAACCACTTACACAGAGAACGATTCCCAACAGAAAAAAAACAGGTTTTATGAATAAGTCACATTTTTTGGCACTTGCATCAAATATCAAATATTGGTGAAGAAGGATTGAAGCAGTTTTTGCTGTGTTCTGATTTTTCAGATAGGTCATTCAACTAGGTGCTGTACCACTTCTTCAGGTGGCGCATCCGGTGGCCAGCACTGCGCTTTTAGCTGCCACCTGCAGTTTAAAGGGCCGCTTCCGCAGGTGCATTCTTGGTGGAGAATGCACCTGAAGAAGCCTAGTGAGATGATGTGAAAAGTCAGGAAGGGGTGAAGAACTCAATCAAGGCTGAATGCTGGGACCTCTGAAGATTGGACTGAATTTTCTTCCACAAAGTCCAAGGTTGATTTAGGGCCCTGGGCACCTCCACTGAAGCTGCCTGGAACATCAGAGATGTGCTCTCACAGGGATTTATTCTTGCTTGGCCACATGAAAATTTGGCTCCATTCTATTAAGCATGTGAACTGTAGCTTCATTTGGGCTGAAGTCCACAATCATAGTGGAGTAACACCGTGAATAGTGAAAACAATTGTGCTTATAATATTCATGTCACATGTATGTGTGTGCCCATTCTTCACAAGATTTCCATGGACAATCAATGAAATACCACATACAAATCCTGTTATTGCATTATATTATACCCCAAAGATGTGTAACTTTTGGTAGGGTGCACTTTCTAACCAGATCTTAACATTTAACAATGATTTTTTGAAAGAAAATTTATCTATCATGTGTTTTCAAAATAATGAACATTGTAACACTTACATCTCGGACTGAAGTTGTGTGAATCCATAAAGGTGATAGAAAGAGGCTCATCGGCATGTAGCGTGCTTTGATCAGCGTAGCTCCTGTCCATTGCATTCACCATGTGTGTCATCTCTTGCCGAGCATTTCCTGCTGCATCCTTGCGTTTCTTTGCAAGTTTGCTACAATCAGCAAAATGAGTGTCATCAAGTTGCTCAAGTTTTAAGCAGTTTAGATTTAACAATCAACATCCTATACTTGTGTGAAAATAGTGTCACATCTTTTATGGAGAATATGACACATTGAGTAACAAATGCCAGAAAAGTTCCCTTTCATTCAACTTTATAGCATTAAGGGCCAATCACTGCTTATATAACAATTATCAACATAATAATGTTACAATATGCACTAGTGAGAGCAAATCCATAGCTTGAAAAATACACATTGAAAGAGCTAATGAAACTAGAAACAGGAGGCTATTCAGCCTATTTCACTGGTCTGCCATTCAATCAGATCAGAGATTACCTCTGCTTCAATGTGCTACATTTTTAGAGATAAATTCCACTCAGCATTTTTCTTTGGTCTTGATAACAAGATGGGGAAAAAACATCTTGTAGAAATATACAAAGAGTATTTTGATATAATAATCAAGGTCGTGCTGTGCTTCTGAGAAGCCTTTAGAGAAGGGTAGATTGTGTCCAATTGGCAATTAATTTTATTTTGAAAGTCATGGATTTTAAACTTTGAAACTGCAAAGAGTTGAAGAAGCAATCATGCCTAATCCCTTTGTAATTCAACAGTCACATTTCTTCCAATGAAATAAATGGATATGCAAATTCAAGCTTCCATAATCATTCAAAATGAAGTTTAATGCGAGATTATGGACTACTATTGATCCAACCTCAATGTAAAAAAAATGCTGACTATCACTTCTGCAGATAATAAATAGTTCACAGCACTGGTTTTGAATTTACTTGATTTGATTTTATTAGGTACGAGCAGTAGAAAGTTTTACTTAAACTCCAGATGATTCCTGACTGTGTCCATCACTGATCTGATGAATGGAGCAAAATATTTGATTACAGTATAATATATGTGCATTTATAAGCAAGTTAACTCCCTTGGATAAGATGAGCCTACTGTGTTAATATACAGCTAACATTATTAATATGAATTGACAGGATTATTTCAGACAATGAATATGAATTATTTTGCAAATGTGAATAAAACATGAAATATGTTAGTACATTATATTCTTTCAATTTGGCTAGTTTCTTTTGTCAGTATCTGCCATCAATTAACCAACTTGTTTGCCATAACAAAAAAACTAAAATATACTCTTAACTAGAAAGACACGATAAATGATGTATTCAAGATCAATCAATATACATTGCTCAAAACATAAATTGTAGTTCCTCAATCTTTATCAATTTTGCTCTTCACATTTAGCATGCACTGGAACAACCGTTGTCAAGGGTAAAAGGCCAAAATTATAAGCTTTGACAAAAATTCCAATAGATAATTCAGCATTATTCTGTACGTGTCAAGATTTTCAATGAAAATTTAAATAAGTAATTTAATTAGTTGTTCAAACTCCTGACAGTCTCTGTAGGATTCCAGGGAACATGTGGCATCTTTCATGCACACTACTAGATTTTCAGCCAAGCACTTCCTGTGCATCCTCTCCCATGATAAAAGAAAAGCAATTTAGCATCTATTTGAGATTGAATAAGCTGCAGCCAGTTCTCATTACTTAACAAAACAAAACTCGTTTCAATGGAAAAAACGGAAGCACATACAAGCCAGTGGTGCAAGCAATCCAAGGGTGAGGAATGGGGATGAAAATAAACTGATGCAATAATGCCATGAATGTAATCATGCTTTGCTGAATTCATTCAATTAATATTTCATATTACAAATTTTTGAAACAAAGTGCATCATTATTTTTTGGCTTGTTAATTGGTCACCTTTTCAAATTTTTTTTAATTTGGGACAGGATTGCAATCCAAATTAATTATTGGTTAATATTCAAATGTTAGATTTTCAGAAGAAACAGTATTTATATTTACTTTTGGCCATTTTGAATAATTAGGTTTATGAGGCAAATGTTCTCTCTCATTAAATGTAAAACTGCCTCTAATACTTAATTACATAGAAATGCAGCTATGTTGTGGTGAATATTGTAAGTACAAGCCATGACAATCCATAGAGACCTTGCTGTCTCCTTTAAAGGCCATCAATCTGTCAAGGCAACTGTTTGGACTTGGGTGCCAGAGGCTTTTTGCAATAATATGTTCATAAAAAATAGTGTTGGTTAACTATAATAAATTGATCAACTTTCTTCGAGTGTTTTTTCCACTACCGAGATCCTGCAAATATTAGATGTTCTGGACAATAACATAAAATTAATTTAAACTAGTCTTCAGTGTTGATTTAATGCCCTTCATTCATACCAGTAAATCAACAATCTATTATGAAACTAGGAACATAAGAAGTAGAAGCAGAAGTAGGGCCAGTCAGCCCCTCATGCCTGCTCTTGTGCATAATAAGATTGTGGTTGATCTTTTATCTTCAAGCCTCTTCCCTGCACTAAGCCCACATCCTGTGAATCCCTGCTCGAATTTATTAAAACACTCTGCAAGATCCAATTTAAATTAAAACTACAAATCCAACATAAAAGGATTTTTTTTCTATTTTAAGTTTACCAATGGGTTCCTGGATTCATAACTGGATTATGTCAAAACTTATCATTTGCACCTAATACCACCCTTTACCTTAATATTACTTGCTTCTATTGTCTACTTACAGGTAATAAGAATAAGAATAGTAGCTCCTCCTGGCAAGCAAATCAGACAGTGAAGAAAGAATTATTGGTGAATAAAGTGTATAATCAACAAAGCAAATGCTAGCTGATTTAGATACTGGTAATCTTCTGTTAGCATTTTACTGCAAATCGTTCATGCAAAAATTAATCTTACATTCCATGCAATCATGTGCTGGCAAATAAAATAGAAATAATGTGTACAGAATGACAGTGAACAATTTGGTCCAGATGTTGTTCATTGAACAAAGTAAGTGAATAATTAAAATCGATTGCACATTTCTTGCATGCACTGTACAATAAGCTTCCATTCTATTCAGGTACTTTGCACAGAAACATCAGGTCAATAAAAGAATGAACATTCCAGAAACTCAGACCAAAAGCAAAGCCATTTTAACCACATCAATTACATCCATTTATTACAGATGATCAAGGCAGATAAAAGGGCAATGCCAATGACCCGTTGATTAACCTGAAATCAGTCACTGGCTAAAACAATTTTTTTAAATGATTTTGATTCAAATGATGTTTTCTAAATGAACAACTACTCTCTTCCTTAATTAATCTGGCCACAGCATTGATCAATTTAAATACCATTTCCATTATAACCCATTAAAAATTACAATTTTCAATTTGCTCTCTTGATCTACTTTTCAGTGGTCCACCTTACTATGTTGGTTTTAAATCTTTCAATTAATTGCATATATAGAAGACAGTTTGTTCTAATGCTATCTGGGAAGACTGACTAGTTTTCTGTTGGTCAATAAACTCTTGTAACCCATCAACATTTTCTGAGAGATTTGGAAGATTAAATACAGTCGGGTACAATTGCATATATAAATTCTCACATTTTCAAATATGGCACTAATGGTCTGAGGAAATAATCAGTAAGAAGACAAATGGGAACCACCAAGATTCTTTATAGTCGCTGAGGATATTTTTTTAGCCACTTTTCTCAAGGAAGTTTTTTTTAAACTTAAACATTCAGCCCAATAACAGGCCCTTTCAGCCCATGAGTCAGTGCCACCCAATTTACACCCAATTAATCTACATTCCTGGTACCATTTAAATGGTGGGAGGAAACAGAGGAGTCCCCAGAGAAAACACGCAGACATTGGGAGGATGTATAAACTCTTGACAGACAACGTGGGATTTACACCCCAGTCCCAGTCACAGGCATTGTGCTAACCTCTACGCCAACCAGATGATTATAGGAATGCAGTATCTATTATCTGGATGAAATTCTGAAAATATGTCAATCGTGTTTCTAGAAACATTGAAAAAAAGGATTTAGATAAAGTAAAATGGTGAGAGAGCCAGAGAAATGCCCAGTGAATAAATAGTATGCAACGTTTTAATTGATATGAGAGAACATTGAATAGGGCTCCAAATAATACTTAAGGATTTCAAGGATATATTCATTAGGAATCAAATTATTTATGTAAATCAGCCAGAATTAACAGCCACCATGTAATGTCAGAGTATTGGCAGATCTGTTGAGCTAACCAAAGTCACACGACAACTATTGGATGGCTAATAGGGGGAACCCCACATGTGGTGAAATGAAAGACAAAAGATAGAAAAAGGAAAGCATGTTGTTTGAAAGTTTGGATGGCAACATAAATGGCTAAAATAAAAATTAACCTTTTTTGGGTGAAAAGGTGTGTAAGGAGTGGACTGAAAAATATTTCTGACACTGTGCCGAAATCCACAGAGCAGATGATATGAGCTGTGCAATGACAGACTGGATTGGATTCAGAGTACCATCCGATGCATCTACATTAAGAGAAACAAGTGACACTTCAATAAGACTTGGAAGAAATGTGCAACTTCTTCATGTTCAAAAGGGAGTTGGGAAAGTATTTGGAAGTAAAGAATTTGCAACACCATTGTGAGAATAAGACTGGAACAAGCTTAACTTCTCTATTACGAAAAAGGCACAGATTCAATAGGCCAAACAGTTTCCTGTAGGGTAACTATTCTGTGATTCTGAATTTTATGGGAACACAAAGTTTCTGCCATATCATAGTGATGTATGTGGCACACAGACAGCTTTCCAAGAATAATAAGGAACAGTGGTATCTGGATAGAACAAGTAATAATCAAACAAATTAACGAGGTGTCACAGTAGAACCTGAATTCAAATATTATGATGATTAAAAGCTGAAATTATAAGCAAACATCTCAGAAAAGGGCCTTAAACCAAAGATCTTGTGAGAGATTCAGTTGACAGCATGCACACAGATCTGATAAGATATGTTATCCACAGATTGGGCAGCCACTTGCACAGACATTTAGTGGAAGAAATTTCACCTCTACCATCTTGGGAGGACTATGAATGTGCCTACTGACCATAAGCCAATCAAGATACTTGTTGGGAAGTCCCCCCTTAGTGCACCAGATGGTAGAAAATACTGAACAGGATGCAGGCACACAACAAAAATTTGGAACTGTGCAGGCAAATACATGTTAGCTGAAGTGCTCAGCTGAGCTTTCTTGTGGAATGCCAAGGATACGGAGTTTGAGTCAGTCTACATGTGAGACACATTTCATTCTCTTCATGAGTGCTGTGGGAAATTGAGGCGGCTGTGAGACAAGATAAATTACTTGGCACCAATTCACATGGGGATCTGGCTGCCCATAGTGTTTGCCCATGGCTGTAAATTTTAATCTTCAAAATGTTCTTAGTCAGGATACATTAATAAAAATCCATCAAAAGAAACATCTCATCCTGCTTAACATGAAATATTAACTCACTGTTTCCCTACCCTGCTACAATATTTTTAAAAAATTGTCTTCTTTGTGACCTGTTCTTTTTCCATTTCAAGCCTGCTTCAATTCCACCCCTCTTGGTTCTTGTAATGTTACTCAAGGTAGGTCAAGTCATGTCACCTTTATTTGTCGTTCATACCATGCATTGCATGGTAAAGACGAGATAGCATTTCTCCAGGACGTCAGAGCAGATTTACATGGGGCACTATACCGAATAGCAGTAGCTATTTAAATCTGCCCCCAAATCTTCCTTTCCTTCTTAAATTGTACCTATAGCCTGTTTCCATTCATTATCTTTCTGGGCTTTAATATTGCATACACTGTGTTTCAACCATCCTTTTAAGTAGTTTTTTTTCTTACCCAGTTGATGCGTCAAATCATCATCTCTGATTATTCATCCTTCCTTTTTAATCTCAGAACAAATAACAAGAGTCATTTAATTGATCTGCAGTTGGACATTTTAACACTAACTTTACTGTTACTTTACTGAAGGTGCTTCAATGGGCACAAATAGCTTTGGGATGCCATGAAAGAGAATGAAAAGATGCCATATACGAGACTTGGTTGATTTTTTTCCCCACTCAGATTTGTTTGGAAGTATCGGGAATTTTCTAACCTGGTACCTTTGATGGGTGACCGCATCCAATAAAGCTTATCAGAAATTCAACTGAAATGAATGGTGTTCAAATGATCCATCCTGCACACATACACATCTCCAGGAAGACAGACCACCACTCCAGCACCATGAAATCAATCCTTTGTGTGGGAAGCAAGTCCAGCCCAAATGTGAAATTAAGTGAAACATAATTTGGGACCATAGATTTTAGCCTTTCTTTTTTATGATTTAGGTCTCAAAGAACTGGCTGATGCAACAACCCTTGTCTCACTCATAAATTGAGCCTCACTCAGATCCTTCTCAAATAAGAAATTAGGCAATATAAGCGAGCTTGTCCAATCCTTTTGTGTTGCACTGCCATTTTACTACAGAACTTATTTAATGCAGCAAATGTTTTCAAAGAGGACAATGACTCTTCAGATGTTTTATATTGCTTCAGAGTTACCTGATAGTTATTGAGTTACTAATGAATTTACAGCTGCAAACATTTCAAAAATTCGAGCATTTTTGTACCTTCTCTTAACGATCATTACCACAACGAGAAGCAGGAGGATGAAAACCAGAATTCCGGCACTGATTCCAGCTATTTTTACCACCTGGTCACTTTGCTTGATGGGATCAGGGACCACCTCAGGTTCTTCAGTTGTGGCTGCTAAATTAGTCAGAAATATTTGCATGAAAGCATGTAATTATCGTTGACAAGGAAATTATATTTACTGCTACTTCATAAACACACTTCAAAAGTCCAGATGCAACTCATCTCACAATGCGACCTTTTAAATCGCTTGAGAAATTAAGAGACAGGTAAGGAACATGAGAAAAAATGTCAGCATTGACGAAAAATAATCAATGCAGATGTAGAAAAATAACATTCACATTGTAAAAAAATGTTCTTAGCTCTATTTCAGACTTGGTAACCAGAACATACATCTTGATGTGTCATACTTACAAAGACATTGATATCAAATACTTTTTCAAATAAATCTAATTTACTGAGAACTTGCTGATTACCTGGATTAACTATGATACCTGGGTTACAGGCCATTGTTATTTGTGATGTTGACCAACCACTGTGGTCTTGAATGCTTTCTAATTTTTGGACAAAATAATGAATTGACCACACTTAAATTAATATTGTCAATATGGGCAATAGCAGCCATCCTCAATGGGAGCCCTCCAGCCCCCTTGGGGGCCACAAAATATTTAAGTAGAAGCCTTGTTTTTTTTTTTCACCTCACACAACATAAATATTTTTAATGTTTTTTTATGTAGTTGGTAGGAGATAAATATGGATAAAACTTGACTGTTTCACAGAGAAGGGGGCCCATAAACTTTGAGCGGAGTCCTAAGGGGACCATAGCTTAAAAAAAAGATTGAGAATGACTGGACCATAGTGTCACCATTATGTGTAGTGATTAAAAAAAACGCAAGTGTAGCCTGCCAAATTCAATATATTTTGCCTGATTCTTCAATATGCAGGAAGCACAGACAGTTTACTCCAGGTGAGATTAATGACATATAAGAGCAGCCAGCCAGTGAAGGAGATGGTATTGTTGCAAAAACTCATTCCTTTCTGAACAAAATAGTATAAGCAGTTGCACTCAGTTAAAACTGAAGAAATCTGTATTCATTAATCACCTCTTTGTCACTCGTTAGTAATTAATGAATCAAGACTATGCAGCTATTTAATCAACACATGTTACACAATGAAACAAAGGGCAGACAGATTTAGAAAGTGAATGCAATTTACTGTGTACAAGAAAATGTAATTAAAAGCTACTCTTAATGAATATTACGAAATAAATTGGCCATTATTGGGTAAAATTCATCAATTACACTGGACAATGAAGATTTTGCTTCCTGAACACTCTTGAGTGTACTTTATGGATTTTGGGATGGTGTAAGGTAAAACATCATGAGATGGGAATGTGTAAGGAGTTACCCTGTGCAGGGCTGTAACAAGAAGGGGAGGTGTCCTTGTACTCCTGTTAGGTAAAACATCATGAGATGGGAATGTGTAAGGAGTTACCCTGTGCAGGGCTGTAACAAGATGTGAATGCATCCTTGTACTTACAAGATAAGAGAGACATTGATGGATTGAGAGGCAGGAAGCTAGCAGGGAAAGGATAGCAACAGTTTTAGTCATTGGACAAGTAATGATATGATGATGTTCTAAGCACGTATCCAAGGGTATAAAAAATCACCATTTTGCTGATAACGGCAGAATGCATTCTCCGACTAACATTGTTAGTCGCAAGTGTTACAATCCGGTAATAAAGAACAAAGAACCCTGATTTCGACTCAGTCTGGTGTTTGTCTCACTCATTCATGAACAAAGCAGACCTAACAATGGTGATCATGAAAATCACCTTAAGACGTTCCTATCATGTACTGTAACTATTTTTTTGTGATTTGCTGTCATATTTCAAGTCTACTTTAAGAATACTAAACCATGAAGTCAACATATCATTGAAAATTTATTTTCTGCATTCGCACTTGGACTTCTTCCCTGCTGACCTTGGTGCAGTCAGGGATGAACATGGAAAAGTGCTATCAGGGCAACTGGAATCCATCAATGCTGGTGGACTATTGGTGGATGTCGACTTGAGAAGCTTCAGATGCTGAGTACAAACAAAAATTAGCAGCAAAACATTTTTAGGTCAGTTGAACTAATACAATGTGTCAGCATCATTAAGTGATTAAACATGCTAAATTCAATAAAAGTTAATTTCATGTTTCTCCAATTTCCTACATGATACAGTGAATCTGAAATTATCTTTGTGTTCAGCTTGAAGTTATCTATGATAGTCTAATTTTTTTCTGGAAGCAATCCTTTTTTAAAAAAAGTTGTTGACCAGTGTTATTTTTGAGTAGAATGCAATTATGCCTGCATTCAGTATAGAGAAGTCTGAATGATCGAACCGGAGTGTGTGTGTGGGGACTCACCAATCTCTGGCAGCTGTAACATGGCATTCCTGCTCTTGTACTTAATGCCCTGATTGCTAAAAGAAAATGTACCCAATGCCTTCTTCAGTATCCTGTCTACCTGTATCATCTATTTCACAAAATTATGTACCTCGGTTTCTCTGTTCTACAACAGTCCCTGCTTATTTCAGAGGGGATCTGAGTCCTCCCCTGGTTTAACATTCCAAAGTGCAGAATCTTGTATTTGTCTGAGTTAAATTCCATCTGATATTTCTTGGCCCACTTTCCCAGCTTATCTAGATTATGTTGTAATTCTGAAAATATGAATAATGAAAAGAAAATCATTTTTAAATAATTTAATGGAATTCTTTGATTGGTTGATTACCAGTAGATGTGGTATATTTATTTTGATGTTTGGAAGTCTTTGGATAAGGTCCCACACAGAAAGTTGATCACCAAGATTAGAGCACACAGCACAGGGAGTACTATGGGCTGAAAATAAATTAATAGACAGCTATGAGTGGGAATGAACAGGTTATTCACAAGTTGGGACACATGAGGTGTAACAAGGATTGGTATGAGGAACAGAGCGATTCATAGTCAATATTAACAATTAGCCTGAGGGGTTAATGTCATATTTCTAATTAGCTGATTATTCCAAACTGGGTCTGATTTTGTACATAAAAGAGGATGTAAGAAGATTTCAAGGAGATGTAGACAAGCTGAGTGGAAAATAGCACTTGGCAGATGAAATATACAAGTGAGGCTGTCACTTTGAAACACGGAATAGACCGACTATTTTTCAGATGGGGAGATTGAGGAGACTGATATTCAAAGGATCGAGGTGCCCTTGTACACAATCATGGAAATCTACCAAACAGATGCATCAACTAATAAGGCATGCAATTAACATGTGAGCTTGTGTTAAAGGAATAAAACTACCTTATTGCAGATATAGAGAGCTTTGCTGAGAACATGGCAGCTAAAGTAAACAGTTTTGGTTTTCTCCCTGAGAAAATTATATCCTTGCTATCGAGGGAAATGTAACAGCGATTCACTAAACTGATTCCTGGGATAACAGATTGGCTGTACAAGGTGAATGATTGAAGTGGTCTCCATTTTTCAAGTTTAGAAAATGAGAAAGATCTCATTGAAATTTACAAAATTCTAAAATTAGAGGTTGAAGACCCGTTATATCCTACAGGTAGATTAAGACTACACTTACATTAAGAGTAAAGGGGGTGAGTGAGGAGAGAATTGGTCCCATTAAAGATCAACGTGGCTGTCTTTGAGTGAATCTACATGAGATGGGTGAGATTTTAAAATAATTTTTTCATCAGGCTTTACTGAGGAGATCATGGAAGCTAAGGAATTGGAGCAGACTAGTTGTAATGTTTTGGATCATACACAGGACAGTCCAGTTTGGTGGCCTTGATGTCATAAAGGTGGTAAATTTTGAAGGCCCTGATTAAGTGCATTTTTGAAACTTGTGGGAAGCTGTGGAAGAAACGGTGAATTCCCATGCAGAGATATTTACATCATCTTTGTCAACAGGTGAGGTGCCAGAGAACTGGAACATGGCTAATATTGTACCATAATCTAAAATGGGCAGTAAGGACAAGCCAGGACACTACAGGCCAGTGAGCCTGATATCAGCGATGGAAAAATTGCTGGAGGGGATTCTGAAGGAAGGACTTTCAGCATTTAGATAGGCAGGGATTAATTAGAGGTGGTCCACATATCTTTGTATTTCACAAATTTGATTTTTTTTTGACGAGGTCACCAAAAGATTTGAGGGCATGGTAGAGGACATGATCATGGCCTTTGACACATCTCTGCATGGCAGGTTAGTCTGGATGGTTAGATAACAAAATATAGGGTGAGCTGGCTAATTGGATTCAAACTGGGTAGGTAGAAGTCAGAGGGTAGTAGTGGAGGGATGGTTTTATAATTAGAAACCTGTGACCAATGGCATGCTGCAGGGGTAGGTGTTGGGACCACAGTTGTTAGTTATTTATATTTGTGGCGGTACGCCATTAGGCAGGTGAACTGGCCCCGCTTGTCACACATGCGGCGGTGCAGCTGGCCAAAATGGAGCCATCAGGGGTTTACTCCTGACCTCGGCACCAGGCTCAGAAGCCCGCGCTTGGCGACCCACGTGACACTCTGGTGACGTCGGGGCCCCCCAGCATGGTTCTCAGACAGGTCCAGGGTGGGAGTATATGACCAGCCAGGCAGCCTGCAATAAATCAGTTAGCAGTGTAGCCACCGCTACAATTGGTGACCCCGACAGGCTCAAACGTCTTTGAACCCGACATGAACAACCCTTCTGACTTCTGGATTCAGGAGCCGGAGATCTGGTCCAGCCACGCAGAGGCTCAGTTTTACCTCCACCAAATTTCATCGGATTCGACCAAGCTTTACCATGTGGTCGCCGCCCTGGACCAGGCCACTGCCAAACAAGTGCTGCACCTTGTTCAGCACCCACCAGCAGAAGATAAGTACGTGATCATCAAGCAGGTGCACACTGGCTCCCTCGGCAGCATGCCACTCGGATGCTGCACCTCAATGCCTTGGGGGACAGAACTCCAATCGAGTTGATGGACAAGATGCTCGCGCTCATGGGTGATCACACTCTTCAAGTGCATCTTCCTTGACCATCTTCCTGAAGACGTCCGGCCATTACTGTCCCAGGAGAGCTTTGTTAACCCAAGGAAGGTCGCTCAAAAGGCTCAGGAGCTATGGCTCGAATGATTCCCGGGGGGTCAGCAGTCCCGCAGGTTACGAGTTACGGGCATGACCACAACAAGCCTTCCTCTCGCGCTGCGGTGGAACACCCGGCCCCTGCAAGGACCTCAAAGAGCATAGCGAGAAGCAAGCCATCCACTTCTGGCCTCTGCTTCTTCCACCAGCGCTGGGGAGCCAAGGCACGGAAGTGTCACTCATTCCAGGGAAATGAGCAGGCTGGCAGGCTGTCCGCTGTTAATGGCTGCAGCGGCTGGCCAAGAACACAGCTTTCTCTACCTGCGGGATTCAGTCAGCACCTGATGCTTCTTCGTCGACATCGGGGCCCAGATCAGCGTTATCCTGGCCACAGCCATCGAGTCCCGGAACCAGCCTTGAGGACTTCCCCTCCGTGCAGCAAATTCAACGGAGATCCAAACGTATAGAGAGAAGACCATCCACTTCCAGATCGGCCAGCGGAAGTTCACCGTTTCATACCTCCCAACTGCCATCCTGGGTGTCGACTTCCTCCTCGCCCTGGACTCCTGGTTGACATTTGAGGTAGGCGACTGGTGGATGAGTTCCAATCCCTCCTCAAGCTGCAGTTCTCCGCCGCCTCACCACGCCATGGGGTGTTTCATTACATCCCCACCCAAGGCCCGCTGGTCAATGCCATGGCATGCCGGCTCCCGCCGGATAAGCTCCACATAGCGAAGGAAGAGTTCCCGCATTTGCAGGAGCTGTGGATCATTCGATGCTCCAACAGTCCTTGGGCCTCACCACTCCACCTGGTCACGAAAGCTTCCAGTGGCTGGCGCCCCTGTGGGGATTATCGACAACTTAACGACACGACAGTACCTGATCATTACCCAATCCTTCACATCCAGGACGTTAAGGCCAACCTGCATGGCACGAGGGTATTCTCCAAAGTTGACCTGGTGTGCGGGTATCACCAAATCCCAGTGCTCTCCAAGGACATACCCAAAACGGCCATCATTGCCCACTTCAGCTTGTTCGAGTTTCTACGCCTGCAGTTTGGGCTCAAGAACGCCGCCCAGACCTTCGAGCACCTTATGGACACAGTGGGTAGGGATTTGAATTCTGTATTCATTTACCTGGACGACATCCTTGTCACCAACAGAGACCAGGCACAACACAAGTCTCACCTGCACACCCTCTTCACCCGACTGGCCGACTTCGACCTAACGATCAATCCAGCCAAATGCCAGTTCGGGAAAGAGTCCATGCAGTTCCTGGGCCATATCTTCACGGCCGAAGGAGCTACACCTGCCGCTACAAAGGTCACTGCAGTCAGGGAGTTCCCACACCCGGACAACTTCAAGGGGCTACAGGAGTTCGCTGGTGTAGTCAATTACTATAACGGTTTCATTCCAGGTGCTGCGTGCATCATGCAACTGCTCTTCTCCCTCATCGCGGGCAAAGGCAAGACACTCGCCTGGACGCCAGAGGCCAGCAGGGCATTCAAAGCCACAAAAGATGCCCTCGCGAAGGCTACCCTGCTTGTCCACCCATGCACCGACCTGCATATGGCGCTCTCCGTCGATGCCTCTGCCACAGCCGTCGGTGTCATCCTAAAGCAGCAGGTGAATGGACAGTGGAAACCACTGGCATTCTTTAGCTGACTTCTTTGCCCGCCAGAGCGCAAGTATAGCACTTTTGATCATGAGTTCCTGGGCATGTACCTGGCGGTGCGCCATTTCCGCTATTTTTTGGAGAGGAGGCCTTTCACCATTTTTACCAACCACAAACCCCTCACTCAGGTGCTCGCTATGTCAAGAGATCCCTGGTTGGCCCGCCAACAGTGTCACCTTTCCTTCATGTTGGAGTTCACCACCAACATTCGGCACAAGGTGGGGAAAGACAACGTGGTCGCCGACGCACTCTCACACCCGGCCTTGACTTCGACCAGTTCACCCAGGACCAGACGAGGAGACACGGGCCTTCAGGACTCCCATCACGGGCCTGCAGTTTCAGGATCTCCTGACTCCTCACGGTGAGGGCACTGTTCTGTGCGATGTCTCCATGGGCACCCCGCGACCAGTGTTTCCCCAGCAGTGGCACAGGCAAGTCTTCCACCATATCCATGACCTTTCCCACTCTTTCATCAGGTCCCCGGTCCATATGGTGACAGAACGTTTCATCTGGCATGGGCTTCGGAAGCAGATTGTAGACTGGGCCAGAACTTGCACCCATTGCCAGCTTTCCAATGTACACAGGCACACCAGAGCGCCCATACAAGATTACAAATACATCCGGGAATGGTTCAGCCACATACATGTGGACATCGTCGGACCCTTACCCATTTCCTGAGGTAACTGTTACCTTTTCACAATGGTAGACCGCACCATTCGTTGGCCCGAGGCGATCCCGATGCCAGACACCTCCACGGACTCCTGCTCCCGAGCGCCTTTGAACGGTTGGGTTGCCTGGTTTGGCATCCCGAACCACCTCACCAGTGATCGCGGTGCCTAGTTCACCTCTGTGCTCTGGGCACAGCTCGCCAACAAGCTGGAGATCAAGCTACATCACACCATGGGCTATCACCCACAGGCCAATGGGCTAGTCGAGCGATTGCACCGCCACCTTAAGTCGGCACTTATGGCCCATCTCACCAGTCCCGACTGGGTGGACGAGCTGCCTTGGGTGCTCCTGGGCATCCGCTCGACACCCAAAAAAGACCTAGAGGCATCATCGGCCAAGCTGGTCTACGGTGCACCACTAGCCCTACCTGCTGAGTTCGTCAATGCACCTCACAACCCACAGCAGTCACTGCACGGTCTCCTTCCCCACCTCTGGACCCAGTTGGACTCCTTCACATCCTCACCGCCGCTCAGACATGGCACATGGGCTTCTTACGTCCCTAGCGAGCTGTATTCCGCAGAGTACATTTTTTTCAGGCGGGGCCCGTCCACAGTACCTCTACAAAGACCATATGAAGGGGCCATACAAAGTCGTCCAGCGTTCAGGATCCACTTTCACACTGGACATCAGTGGTAAGAGGGAACTGTTTACGGTGGACAGGTTAAAGCCAGCCCACCTCCACCCCACCGAGCCAGTAGTTGTGGCCCAACCCAAGAAGCAAGGCCGCCCGGCAAAAAAGGACATTGGCGCCGGTTCTGGGGGGGCGGGGGGGAGCTGTGTGGCGGTATGCCATTAGGCAGGCGAACCAGCCCCGCTTGTCATGCACGTGGCTGGGCAACCGGCCAAAATGGCGCCGTCGGGGGTTTCCTCCCAACCTTGGCACCGGGCTCAGAAGCCTGCGCTTGGCGACCCACATGACGCCCCGGTGATGTCGGGGCCCCCCAGCGCTGTTCACAGCCAGGTCCGGGCTGCGAGTATAAGACGAGCCAGGCAGCCTGCAATAAATCAGTTAGCAGTTTAGCCGCCGCTACATATTAATGATTTGGTTGACAGCAAAATTGATGATGTTGTAGACAGTGAGGAAGGATATCCATGTTTAAACATTGTCAAGTTAGTTCCCTGTGCAACTGTATGACCCTAATAAGAGGTTAGTCATAAAGGACTGATGGGAGGGGTGTGACCATGCCAAGGACGTAGACAGATGTGTTTGTTTTTGAGCTCTCCATGAAGAGTATTAAAAAGACAGTTAAAATCTGAAAATTAAGAATTTTTTCACCAAACACTGGATGAAATAAATATTAAGAAACCAAGACAGCTGAAAACAAAAATGGAGGAAGTTTCTACTCAACCAGGAACATCAAGCGAAAGCCTGAAAGGGAGTGCTGTAAGAATGCCTTTGGGACTGGTGGACACTGGCAGAGCTGGGGAGTCAGCACAAGAAATAAATATTATCCTAGAAAAAGTAGAAAACTTGAGCAATTGATTTTCAGGCATCAAAAATGAAGAGACGTGACTGAAAAGATGACTGAAATTAAAGAAATTGTTGAAGACAATGGAAAGAATGACTTGGTTAAAAACACAAGATATGCCAAAAGCTTTGGAAAAAGATACAAAGACTTGGGAGTCAGACAGATAAGGTCTGCTGGACAAGATCGACTACATGAAGAATTTTAGCAGACAAAATAATGTTCGAATTATCAGACTGAAAGAAGGAATAGAGGGAAGAGATCCGATGAACTTCTTTGAAACATGGATCCCATGAGTGCTGGGAGAAGACAAATTCAGAGAAAATTACATTTTGAAAGGGCTCACTGGACCCTCGAACCTAGGAAAGCTGGTGATCAGAGACCACAACCGGTCCAGGTAAGACTTTTGAGTTACTGGGAACGGGAGACAATTCCGAAGGAACCTATGAATACTCTAAACAAAATAATGGCCCACCTGAGACTGACCATGAAAATGTATTATTTTTTTCAAGATTTTAGTCCTACTTTCATTAAGCAAAGGAAGGAATTTGATGATGTAAAAAGACAATTACGTTCCAAAAACTTGAATTATTCAATAATATACCCTGCGACTCTGAGGGTCGAAGTAGGAGAAGGTAATGAGCGATTTTTTTAAGACGAAGAATGAGGTGGAAGATTTCCTGTGATGTTAATGAAAAGACTAAGGTTACCAAAGAATAAGACTGTGAAGAATGTTTACAATGGGACTAAGTAAAAGTTGTATTTTTTTTAAACCTTTTTGTATGTATTGCTGAAAAGTAAATTTTATTGAAATGTTTTGTTCAGAAAAGAGTGAAAACTTGGGAAAAGTAGTAGCAGGGTGGAGACTCCGTTCTAAGGGTGAGAATGGTGCCCAGAGAGGAGTATTTATAAAGATGGTGCTAAAAGGAAGGGTTCTTCTTCCTCAAAGGACTCTCTGGGCTTTATTCGTGGGCTTTTGGGTTTTCATGTTTACGTCACTGTCAGGGCAGGGACATTGTATGTGTATTTTTAAAGTGGAAAGATCACTGAATTAGTGAAACAATCAAAGGATTTGTTGTTAAACAATATTTGTTTAAAACTCAACATGGATAGAATTCTTTAATTTATTAGTTTTAATGTTAATGGGCCAAACTAGCCAGTGAAAAAGAAACGGTCTTTGCACACCCCCCCAAAAAAAATTAAAAGCAGGTATAGTTAGCCTATAAGAAACACATCTTACTAAATAGGAACCTGCTAATTTAAAAAGAGGATGGGTGGGGAAAGTAATATTTTTTTTAAGAAAAAAGCAGATGAAAAACAAAATTATTACTAGTGGAGGAGATTTCAATTTCTGTTTAGATCCAATATTAGATAAATCAGCCAGAACAGTAACAAGGGCAAAAGCTGCAAAAATGACACTAACATTTATGAAGGATATAAATTTAATTTTGATATATCGATGCAGCTTAACCCCATGGAAAGAGACTATTCATTTTACTCAAGGGTACATGATTCACTAACAAGATTGATTTGTTTTTAATGTTTGTCTGTTAAAAAGTAGAGTGGTAAAAATGGAATATTTTGTGAGACTTTTATCAGATCATTCGCCATTAACTTTAATGATCATGATAATGGAAAAAACAAGAAAGTATGTACAGATGGTGTCTTAATGCCACACTGTTGAAAAGGAAGGGCTTTTGTGAGTTTATTAACAGAGAGATAGAACTATTATGTTTCTTCTACTGATAATAGCTTTTTAATATGGGATACGCCTAAGCTTATCTAGGAGGACAAATGATTTCTTATACAAGAAATCTTAAGAGTGAATATGTTACAGAGTTGGATGGTTTAACAAAATTTAAAAAAGAATATCAGACAGGCTTACAAAAAAATATAGACTGTTACAGAATTTAAAAAATGAAAATTTCACATTTGTGACAGATTATATTATATTTTATATAGATATGTTTTAAAGGAGATAAATTGTGGCAGGTTTTTTAGTGTAGTTTATATACGAATACTTCAAAACACAGATTTCATTTAAAATGCCAGAGCTCTGCTCAAACCAGACAGTCCAGGTGCTTTTGCAAAAACTTTGAAGAATGCCTATAAGGACTTTACAATTAGGTGTCAATTAAGCATGCTGTGGAGTAATGGACTATTGTTTTGGAAAGCAATAGGTGAAGGAACTTAGAAGATTAGGTCCAGAGCTGCAGTCTGTGAATGCATTTGGCTGATCCAAGAGGGACATATGGTTTTCTCAGAGAGAGAAAGAGTGAGAGAGTGGGAGAAAGAGAAAGAATTCAGTTCTACAGTTCAGCAGTAGCAGCTGGGACTGGAACATGACAAGCTGAAAAGCTTGTGGAAAAAAAAAACATTTTGAAGATGGGTTATGAGTTCTTAGTTCAGCCTGGTCAAAGCCCTTGTAGTCCATACAAGAGGAGATGGCTGGTTGCATAATGTTTCACTTGAATTAAGGGAAACAGAAAAGGAACTCTGTGACCTGAAAGAAAAAGGTTATAATCTGGAAAACCCTGATGGGGCAAGTTCCTTCTGCAAGACACTGAAGTGGCTGATCTAAAGAAATCAGTTGTAGGTGTCCAACGAGCGACACATCACTCCCTGAAAACTGACAAGAACCTTCCTGAGCGGTAACCATTTACTTTTCAAGCACCAAAGCCTGGTGAAATTCATAAATGTTAAATTCTTTGGACAGTATAAGAATTGCCTGCAACCAGTGAACTTGAAGGAGTGAGAAGTGAGATTGGACTGTGAATCAAATAACTTTTCTCAACTTACAAACACATTATATATACACATTGCTTAGAATTAGAAGGGGGGGGGGTGGTTAAGTTAATAGTAATAAATTAAATTTTGTTCCTGTTTCATGTTTATTTATTGGAATGTTAAGTTAATAACAAAAAAAGATGGATAACCATATATTAATACATATGTTTAGAATATGGTAAGAAATTAATGAGTGTATTTTTAAAAAAAGCAGGTATATCATTAAGAATGTGTTGCTATCTTTGAATCCTTGATGATTGTTATGTGGAGGGATTTCTTATATCTTTTGAACAATTAGCTAATGGGACTTTCTTTTGTTTTCTCTAGCTAAGAACTTTCCAAAGAGAAAGATGGGGGCCAAGTCTAGCCCCACTTGAAATTAATGAAATGGAATTAACTATTTGGCTGGGGAATACACCTAAATTTATAACTAAGATGTAATAGGTTCTCCAGAATGAAAGTGCAAAACCAGGCTTACAGAGATCGAGAGAGATGGGAGTCAGATCTAAGTATTGCAATAATGAAAAGATGTTGGTCTGATTGGTGTTTGGATAGTATGACATCATTTATAAATTCAAGAAACTGATTAGTGCAATATAATTTCCTCTACCAGTTAAAACTCACACCACAGGTGTTCCATAAATCAAAATCTGAAATATCAGAAATGTTTTTAGGTCTGGGACAGAAATAGGAATGTATTTTCATGCTTCGTGGTCGTGTTTGAAGGTGAGAACTTTCTGGCAGTATATTACTGAAATATTAACAAGAATAACAGGGGTGGCTTTCACGGGTGACCCGAAGCTTATACTTTGGGCAACTTCATTGAAATAAGCAATAAACTAACTAAATTCCAAATTTTCTTAGCAGTGGTTAAGAAATCTATTGCACTTACCGTACATTTCAGCATATAAGTTGAGTCATGAATCCCAAAAAAACCTCTCAACAAATGGGGGTTGACTTGTACACTGGATATACTTTTGAGAGCTTAAATTCAGCTCAAAATCCAATCTGAGCTCATTCAGCGTTTAAGTTGAGCCTTGAAAAGCCAAAAAAACCCAGACTGCGACAAATTTTCATTGAGGTTTTTATTGAAAACAACACAATTAGCACCCTTCGCTATCTTATCTGAAAATAACAACACATTTAGAACCCTTTAAAATCAATCTCACGTTCATCATCTGAAGCAAAGATGGCAGCCAAGCACATCCACTGTTTAACCAGTCTGTATCTGATGAGGTAACTTTAGTTGCCCATTCAGAGCCAGCTCTTCAGCGCTTGACGTCCTGCTTTGCGGAAACTGCCAAAATGTTTGGCCTGGAAGTCAGCCTGAAGAAAACTGAGGTCCTCCATCAGCCAGCTCCCCACCATGACTACCAGCCCCCCCACATCTCCATCGGGCACACAAAACTCAAAACGGTCAACCAGTTTACCTATCTCGGCTGCACCATTTCATCAGATGCAAGGATCGACAATGAGATAGACAACAGACTCGCCAAGGCAAATAGCGCCTTTGGAAGACTACACAAAAGAGTCTGGAAAAACAACCAACTGAAAAACCTCACAAAGATAAGCGTATACAGAGCCGTTGTCATACCTACACTCCTGTTCGGCTCCGAATCATGGGTCCTCTACCGGCACCACCTACGGCTCCTAGAACGCTTCCACCAGCGTTGTCTCCGCTCCATCCTCAACATCCATTGGAGCGCTCACACCCCTAACGTCGAGGTACTCGAGATGGCAGAGGTCGACAGCATCGAGTCCACGCTGCTGAAGATCCAGCTGCGCTGGATGGGTCACGTCTCCAGAATGGAGGACCATCGCCTTCCCAAGATCGTATTATATGGCGAGCTCTCCACTGGCCACCGTGACAGAGGTGCACCAAAGAAAAGGTACAAGGACTGCCTAAAGAAATCTCTTGGTGCCTGCCACATTGACCACCGCCAGTGGGCTGATAACGCCTCAAACCGTGCATCTTGGCGCCTCACAGTTTGGCGGGCAGCAGCCTCCTTTGAAGAAGACCGCAGAGCCCACCTCACTGACAAAAGGCAAAGGAGGAAAAACCCAACACCCAACCCCAACCAACCAATTTTCCCTTGCAACCGCTGCAATCGTGTCTGCCTGTCCCGCATCGGACTGGTCAGCCACAAACGAGCCTGCAGCTGACGTGGACTTTTTTACCCCCTCCATAAATCTTCGTCCGCGAAGCCAAGCCAAAGATCTGATGAGGTGATTTTAGCTTCATCATCAGTGTCTCACAATAAATCATCTTCCATTCCATCAACTGCACAAGCTTTACCACACTTTTTAAAAGATTTTATCACAGTCTCTAACTTTACCCCATGCCTTGAGCACGAAGTCACAGAGCATGTCAAGTGATGCAGCATGCATTGCCCTGCCATTTGTAAATGACTTTTCTGCAATCTACATCATGTATTCATTTCTTCACACACATGGCTTGTTCAAGTAGACATTGAGAGGTTGCAATACAGATGTCAAACCACACACACACTAATCATGTTGAGGAACTTTGGGGGACATCCGATGCGCTCTAGTATTTGCCAAAGCCCTTTCCTGCTCACGGTGTCGAAGGCTTTGGTGAGGTCAACAAAGGTGATGTAGAGTCCTTTGTTTTGTTCTCTGCACTTTTCTTGGAGCTGTCTGAGGGCAAAGACCATGTCAGTAGTTCCTCTGTTTGCGCGATAAACGTGTAGTGCTAATCTACTCTTCGCATTTTCACTATGAAACATATTCCAGACCAGCAAACTCCGTTCTTTGCATAAGCTCCCGACTGCCTGTTCCACACATTGTCTATCCATAGTTTTACACCATTTTCATCCATCCATCCATTTTCTTGAAAATGTACAAAAATACCTGCAGAGAATTTCATTTTTGGTTTAATTTTGCGTTTGAAGATCATCATGGGTCTTAGCTTTGTCCCGACGGCCATGCATGATAACACCATGGTAAACCTGGTCCTTTTGTGGCCTGTACTTCTTGTTTGCACAGTTTTAACACCTTTCCATTCCATTGTTCTATTGCCTATCATGTCAATATTCATAGGGATTTCATCCATGTTTCCGATATTTGCCAATGCAAACTTGTTTTTCTGCCGGTTCCCTATAATAAACTGCTGAAAACTTATAACTTTATGATCAAGATTTTTTGGTAGTTTCTGTGCAATTTTTGTTTCTGGGGATAATACCAGATGTCTCCTCTTCATGAAATGATTGCACCAGTCTAATGTAGCCTCAAAATCCTCCCTAAGGTTTGGGTGCGACTCAGCCCACTGCAGTGCAAGTGTTCTTAATTTCAGTCATGTTTCTGTTCACGTACCCATTGTGAAACTTGATTTTCCAACCCTGGCCAATGTTCTCAAAGAACGTTGCCTTTTTGGTATTTTTCTTAAAGTCTTTTCTTTCTTCCTCCAGTCTCTTACCAACTTCTCACTTACATCAAATTTTCTTACAGCAGCGCATTTGTTGGCTTTCTTGGCCATTTCTATCATTTTCAACCTAAAGCTCGCTCCATATTTTCGTTGTCTGTTGCGTTGTGTCGATGGACCCTCTATGATAGCAATCACTTCCAGCCAATGCCCAGCAGGTCAATCTGCGCCACCTATGGGGGTTGACATATATGCCGGTCAACACCAATCTCAGGCATTGCAAACTTTGTGGTCGACTTATACGCCGGTGAACGGGGCACCTCAGGTAGCCAGAAAATTGGGGTCGACTTAAAACCCTGAAAAGAAGGCTGAAAAATGGGGGCGTCAACATATGCTGGTTGACTTGTATGCCAAAATATACGGTACTTGGAAATCTGACCCCCCCTCTACATACAGCACGATGGTCTGCTGAGATGAATAGTTGCATACCTATGGAAAAAAATAATTTAGGGGACCAATTGTAACTATAAATACAATAATAAAAAGAACAATAATAGATGCTGCTGTAGTAGAAATGCAAGCGATTTCTCCATATGGAATTTTTATGGTCAACATAAATGTGAGCCCTGACAGTGTCTGTGGATCTATATTGTGAAAAAGGAGGGGTGCAGGGGGAAAGGGTTGTTTTTTTGTAAGAAAAAGTTTTATATACATATTTAAATACTTTTTATTTAAATAATACTTTGATATATGGAAAAAAAAATCAAAAATATTTTTAAAAGAATTGATGGAAGAAATTCCTTTGTCCAAATGAAATTCCCTCTCCTGAAAGATTGCCGCGTCATGGCCACTGGTCTAATTCACAACAACGAAGAGAAGATTCCTGGATATGAAGGGTATCAACAAATAGAGGGATATCACTGGAAAAGACAGCAGAGGTGCACTATCAACTCTTCTCAATTCTTTCATTGGTATTTCAAAGTTACGATTATGCAAATTTAAAGGAGAACTTGCAGGACACGTGGAGTGTTATGTTAGAGGGAAAAAGTCAGAAGGCAAATTACTCACTACAGGAAATACAGGGTCTTAACCTGGTCTTTTAGCTGCAGTATTTATGTGGTTGGATTATTTCTCCATATCAAAGGTAACAAGAAGATTCATGGAATTCGGTCACAAATCAGCTCTGACCTCATTGAATGACAGGACAAGTTTAATGTGTAAACAAAGCATCCCTTTCATTTCACCAGATGATAAATTTACACTTTTATATACAAAATTCCATGGGAATAGTCAAATCTCCGAAATCAGTTCTCAACTCACAAGTTCAAATGTATCATTCCTGTAGAGGGCAGCCAAACCTCTCCTCTTAGTGTCTGACAAATTTGCAAAGAAGTATCTCAACTAATGGCAGAGCGTAAGAGCTCAACACCATGGACACAATCACCATGATTTAACATTAAATCCAGTAACTGATGGAAAGTTAATTTCAAAAATTAATTATTTTCCCTCCACAGATCTGCCTTTGCCTGACAAGTT
The DNA here is from genome assembly GCF_036971445.1 of Narcine bancroftii. Classification (NCBI taxonomy): domain Eukaryota; kingdom Metazoa; phylum Chordata; class Chondrichthyes; order Torpediniformes; family Narcinidae; genus Narcine; species Narcine bancroftii. The sequence continues at coordinate 186,275,788 of NC_091474.1, forward strand.
GGTCTTTCATTTTCAGTTTTTATTTCAACTTTCCAATGCTTGTACTCCCTTTTGATTAAAATTCAAGATTTTCTCTTGACCACGAACAAACCAAAAAATATATTTCAGATCGGAAAATAGAATATTAATGTGTTTGCTTTGAAAGTTTAACAGGTGAAAGATATTTTACCTTTCCAACATCACTTGTGGTGATGCTAAATTGTATTATTCAGTCAAAGACTTCAACAGAACCCAGTTCCGAAATGGCCATATTCACCTATTACAGTATCAAAATTTACACGTTTAAACCTGATGCACAAAATGCATTTGGGGCTCTGCTTCATCTTATTAACCAAAGTTGCAGGCTTCAAGTTGCATAGCTGGAGATTTGTCCTGATTTATTTCTTTTTAATGACAACATAAAACCTAGTTTTCATTTTACTGAGAAAAGGACACTGATTGCTTGACGGTTTTCATTAGAAGTGTTTATTACCAGATTATAATGTCTCATTGATTGAAATTACATCTTCATGAATTCTTTTTGTTAGTTTCTTTATCCTTTTACCAAAGGAACATCCAGAAAGTCCTTCCAGTTTAATCATGAATAAAATTAGTTTTGTGTGCTAAAATAAATCACTGTTAATATTTTGTTTCTCAATGCATGTTAATCAGCGATATAAAACAACAGGACGTTGTTTGGTGACAAAAGCAAAGTGAAGATCCTGCCAAAGCCGTAAATGGCTGCCCTCAGTCACTGTCATACACTAAATTTTCTCTCTTCCTGTGTCGACCATTGCCACCACTTTGATTAAACAAGATTGTGACTGCATATATTTGTTTGAAACACAGTGGTTTCCTCAAATTGAATAGACATTAAATTTTTCAAATTTGATGCTATGTTGACATGGTAATGATCTGAATGCAAACATGAAATAGGTTTCAATGACAGATATAAGAACATGAGCTTGGTGGGAGCTGCATACATTTAAAAAAAAAATCAACTTTCATCATGAAGATGAAACAGTAATATCTGTGCCACTGTCAGATGTCCTTCCCTAATGGACAAACAAGATGGGTTTTTACTGGAATTTAAGGCTCGAGGAAAGGCAATAAAATGCTATTTCTGGTGTACAAAGAGCTAATCACATGGTAATTCTGCAAAACTGTGAGTTTCTGTTCCACAACATACACTTTAACAGCCCTTTTGAATGTCAGTCAAATTTGTGATCTAAACTAGTGACGATGAACACTTAACATCCTCTCAGATCATTGTTTTATTAATATACAGTAAAACCCTTGTTATCTGGAATTCAAACACCCGGCAGCCTCTCAGGCAACTGGTTAAAAACATTGCATAAAATAAATAGGTAAAAAATAGGTAAGTTTAAAATCGGCATGCCTTGCCATTAGTTCACCAATCACGCAACACACCATCTCAAGCAACCGGAAAATTCACTGATCTGGCATTACCAATTCCCATAGATGCTGGATACCAGGGGTTTTACTGTCTATTCTTTCATTCTCTGACAGTTCCTTCTTAGTTCCTCAAGGCTTTTGCAAAGCTGTACAATGTAACATTCGTAACTTATCAAACATTATTTTGAGCAATCCAAGCATTTTAGCAGCAAATAGATTTACTTCATTACTTAAATGAGATGTTATCATTTTGGGGGATTATATTTAAAGCTGCAAGGACATGATGACCTGTCTTTCGGTGGAAAGGGATGGCTGTCAGTGACAACTGTCATCATCTACTTCATCTCCTTTCTGTGCATTTTCACAAAACAACTTCAGTGGTGTTTGAATTGAAGGTTGAGTTTGAATAAGGCATCAGATCAAGAACAAGGCATTAGATGAAAAAGGTCAAAAATACAAGGCAAACTGACAAAATGCACTTGGCACTTGTTCATTTTCAGAAGGATCATTTGACACAGTAAAACTGTAAAATTTGCTTCTGATGTCCACAATGAAGCATTTCTCCACAGATGATCATTCTAGATTTAGGAATGCTAATCCTGCACAATTTTTAAAGCAGTGCTTTTAACACTTGCATCGCATCATCATAGAGTTTGCCATCAGGAAACTGTAATTGCACATCCTTCCTTCAAAGATACAATTGAAGCTTTTTTTTGGTTTTACAGCAGCATTTCTGGTGATATTATGCCTGCTAATTCATAAACTTGTGGTTTTATGGATTTCAAGGTTATAGCATGGACTTGAATGTATGATCTCCTTCTTTGTGGCCCAATCTCAGACCTCCCTGGTTCTGCTAATAACCCTTTAAAAAAAAAAGCACAGCCCCATTTATTTTTTGTATAATTAGTTTTCTTCATTTTTTTGCATTTCTTTAATATTCTCCAGCTACCTTTTTTTCCCCAAAATTGACTGGACCTCAAGTGCCAAATGGAAATGAGGGAAGAAATATTAACTTAAGTATTTCACTGGGGAAAAGTCGTAGCTGAGATGGAAATAAAATAACTTCCTACAATGCTGTGGAACACTAAAATGTACTGATAGGATACTTGTTTCCTATTTCTCACACTATTTTGTCTCCTTACAGTCAGAATATAAATAAAAAATATAAAAATCATTCCCATTGGAGAAGGGAAACTGCAAATTTGGTACAGTGTTATTCAGCCTGCTAGATTCACACTGTGAAGGCCAATACCCTGGTTTACAAGATTTCTGTTGATCTATTCACCATCCCTTTAGTAACTCAGCTGTTTCTGAATGTTGCTTTTACTAGGGAAGAGTGGTTTCACGCAACATCTTCCTGTGGCTTCACAAAATTGAGGTGGGCAGTTGTGGGGGGGGGGGGGGTGTGATGGTTGAACATCACATTCTACTGCTGTTGTCAAAAATAAATACCTTTGAGTATATCAATGATCTGCGTCACAAGTACCTGTAATTGTCTTTTTTGGCAGTAAAGATCAGTTTATTTCAGTTTGCTATGGACCATCTCCAATTCCGGAAGAGACTAGGAATTAAAGCAGTCTCCACCTCACATGCTCGGAAGCCTCCACCCCCCCATCTCCCACCACTAAACTACTTGGGAATTATAAGAGAGATAATCAGTATCATAAAGAGAAATAAGGATGAAACACACTGAATGTGCCTGCTTGGCAGAGAATGAATTAACATAATTTGGGTTCATTAATACTCAGCTGTGCCCTGAAAGGTTTCTGTTTGCTGTGAGGTAAATTGAGTTAGTGCAAAATGCTGTCACATTTAATGATCTCAAGTCAGGCTCAAGCCAATCAAATCAAAGCTTTATTTTGCTGCAGCATGTGTGAAAAGGCATTGGTTACAGATGCAGCTCATTTAAAATTGTCCCTCTGTGTGAGCCTGACTGATTGACTGCATTTTGGGCAAGGCTTTTAAAATTGTCCCTCTGTGTGAGCCTAACTGATTGACTGCATTTTGGGCAAGGCTTTTAGCTCTGGGTTGACAGCATTTTCTGTGAATTTCTGATGTTGCTTTTTGAAACGACTCCTTTACAGCATGGAGTTAAGTGAAGGTGAGCGAGCGTTATCAAGAGCAGCACTGCAACAATGGTGCCGACTGCTTCACTTGTTTACCAAAGGTGTGCTGCACAGCTCCCCTGTAGCAGCAAAAATTAGAACAAAGAGAAAAGCAGGAGCAGGGATGGACTATCTGGCCCATCAAACCTGCTCTAACATTCAATAAAATCATGGATGATCTGGCCATGAACTCAACTCCACCAACCTGCCTTCTTCCCATAACCTTCATTTCCCATTCTATGCATCACATTGACCTTTTTTCTCACCTTCCTCAGCTGAGTGCATAGCTATAAAACAAACACATAGAACCCATCCAACCAATCTTTCCAACTTCAAGGAATAGAGTCAGAGATTTGTAAAGCCCAGACATAACTGACCTTTACCCCTGTCAATACGAATACCAATTTGACTACAACAGCAGTGTACTTTCAGGCCTTGCCTATTTAACTGTCTGTCTGAAAGTCTCTGAACATCATGATTATATCCAACTTCCCTCCTATTCTTGCAGTACATTCTAGGAAGCAACCAGCCTCTGTGTAAAAACTTACCCCTTAGATCTCCTTTAAAACTCTTGGATCCCTCCTTAAACCAACATTTTCCTGTTCTTGATATCTTTACTATGGGACTAGTGGGAAAATAAAGTTCACAGTTTGTGACAAACAGCAGCAAATTGCAATCAGCAGATGATTCCCTGCACGTGGTTCCATAACTGCAGTACATTTGGCAAAAGGAGCTGGTTTCAATTTGCTAAAGTGTCTGTGCTTTGGATAGGCTCTGTTCATATGCATGGGTACAAACAATAGGTTCATATATTTTTGAAACAAGCCCAGCGACAAAAGTGCAAGTGCCCTTTGCTTGTGTGTTTTCTACTGGTAACTGATATATATGATATCTAAAGCACAGAACACAATTGTTCCAGTTGCAACCAAAAGCTGGCCCAGGCTGTTCTACAAAACTCTCTGCATATCATGGACTTTACCAATTGCCACAAAGTGAATAAACAACACCACCAAAACCACAGATTTTTAAACCAGTTCACAGATTTTATTTAAAAAAAAGGAATAAGTTATTTTGTAAGGACAGTTATTTATAAGCCAAACCAAAGGTGGAAATTGACCTTGGTTACACAGTGAAAATTTTTTTGGACTCATTACTCAACATTTATTTTTTGATGCAGTACAGGGCGATAAGATTTATTTCTTTATGATTTGGACAGGGACAGTACATCCTTGGTACAATGAAAATGCTCTAAGGTACTGAGTAATTGCAAAGCAAAAGCAATTAACTTCAAATCTATATTATTCTCCTTGTAAGTATAAATAGTTTTCCTGTTGATCTTTTCAAATCAATTTATTATTACCCATGTGTTATAGCCAGACTGCTTTTAAAAAATAAACTTTGATTGGAGTTCCGTTTCAATTGCAGTGTCATATTGTCACGAACAACTGAAATAGTTCATTGAAACTCTCTATTCAGTCAAAAGTTACCTCATTACAATGGGTAAAAGCAAATGAAATCATCATTAGATACTGTGCTGTTCAGAAAAGCTTTCCCTCCAGCATCAATTGACCTCTTGTACTGACTGCAGCCTCCCTACAAGGCTACTCAATTTGTTTTCTCCATCTCTATGAGTACAGACCACATCCCACACATAACAATGGAGAAAGATTTTGCATTCTGCCATCCATTAAAAAAATCCCCATTCGTCCTGAAATTTAATTAAGGAGATTAAATTTTGCATTTTTTTTGTGACCATCAAAGGCCCTCTTGAATAGTTTGACCTTGATTGGTACAGATGCTTTGGCCAAAATTTTGTTTTGACAAGTTAAATTCCACATTTTTCAAATTATATTTATCCAACATTCAGCAATAGGATATTACAAATATTGGGCTAACCAGTGAGTATTCACCTAATATAGTATTAAACAACTGATCATTATAGAACCCTGACATTTCCAAAAAAGTACTTCCTATCTGAATGTTACTGACCTGCCATTACCCAGAAGCAAACCCAACTTTTAATCTTTTCTTGTTTAGTACTTAATCAGAAAGTAGCCATGAAGAGATCTGAAATCCCTACCTGTTTAATGAACTCCTCTGACAACTGTTGCCAAAATAACTCTCAACATCTCTGAACTGTCAACAGATCACACCTTCAATATTGTAAGTGTTATTACTGGCAGAACCTTTACTTCTGGTCATCTTTTATAAATAAAGCTGTGCTTCCACCAGTTCACTTTTTCTGTCAACAAACTGCCTCAACACATGCACCACTGGCATCACCCATTCATTAATGTGCATAAAGACCACATGATCAAAACAGCAATAAAGATATTATTCCCTAATCAGAAGCCATGGATGAACCAGGAAGTGGACTCGCAGCTGAAGGCCAGATTAGTGGCATTTAAATAAGGAGACCCGGCTCTCTACAACAAATCCAAGTACAAGCTCCGCAAGACATGAGAGAAACTGAGAGACAGTACCACACCAAGCTAGGGTCCCAAGAGAACATCACGGAGATGCAGTGATTACGGCAGAGAATGCATGGTAAAATGGGGTACAAAGCAAAGGCAAGGAGTACAGAACACAACAGTACAACACTCCCCAATGAGATAAATATGTGCTCTGCTCGCTTCGAACATGGAGCTAATTACTATAAGTGATGTTACGCCCATCAGGCAGCCCTCCAGCACTGAACTCACAAAATGTGATTGTTCCAGATGGAACCCCGGGATATGTCTTGAGAGCAGAGTGAAAATTTACAGACACCTTTTATTTCTCCTTACAACAGGCCAAAGTTCCCACTTGGTGTGAAAAGGTCACCTTATCGTCATTGTATTGGTATTGAAGAAAATCATAATAATAGGGTTAAATGACTGTGGCTTAGACATCCACCGTCATGAATTTCTTTGAGAAGCTGGTCATGGCTCACCAGCCAGCCTTGATCCGGTTCAATTTGCCTACTGTCCAAATAGATCCACTCGCCTCTAGAAAGCCACAGACACCTATGTTAGATGATTTTTAACAGACAAAACTTTGCCTTCCACGTCACAGACTCCAGCAAACCCATTCCCAAACATCAGGATCTAAGCCTTAGCACCTCTGTCTGCTGCTGGATCCTTGACTCCCTGTCTAACAAACCGCAATCAGTGAAGATGGGTAACAATATATCCTTCTCAATCCTACTCAACACCAGGATATTTCGACCATTTATCCACAATTCCTGGATATATCCAAATCAGGAATGACTTTGTCCATTTCTTATTTGAATAGAGATCCAATATTTCTCATTCACCACATCATCCTGTAATTGAGTAATTTCTCAATATGAATAATAATTTGGCCTCGATTCAGTTCCTCCAAATAAAAGTTGATGCCACATGAACCCATATAGCTCTCAGTTCTGTATGTACATAGGATATTTTATGTCAGATTTCTTCCAATATCTATTTCTCAGCGCAACATGGATGTGATTTCTTGCAGTAATCAGAAACTGGAAAATTGCACTTTTAATGTCCAACATTTTCTCATCTTCCAATAGTCAATTTTAGACTCTTCAAAATGTTCCCCCCTATGTCCATTAGAACAATTATTTACAGTTGATTGACATCAACCCAAATTACTCTTGCTTTCACTCTGAATCAGGCATGAACTTGAATCTATTTTCGAGTTATATCTGTTCTGACAATGACAACTTCCAGACTAGCCCTTCCTGAGGAAGTATCCTTTCTCCTGAATCATCACATCCCCTCCACTATCGTTAATGGACCCCTCAATCCAATCACTGCATTACTGCACTCATCTTACGAGACAGCCAACTGGTCCTTGAAGTCTGCTCCACCATTCCATCCAGTCAAAGCTGATCCTTTGTTTCAGCAACATATTCCTACCCTCTCCACATAACTCTTTTGATTTGAAAAATTATACTTCTTCTTGAATATATTCCATGACTTGGTTTCTGCCATCTTCTGGAGTAATGAATTTCACAGGTTTACTTATTACCTTGAGAGTGATGAAATTTCTCATCTCCCTTTCAGCATATTTGATGATAAACTTATTCAAGCATGTTATCCAGCAGAAAACATATCTCTCTTAACCAGTGAATATCCAAGGAAGCAGTGAAGCTGCCTCATTTAATGCATTCAAGACAATTTTGTTTGCAAAATAGGAGAGTTAAAGTTTATGGGGGAAAAGGCAAGTCAGATCAGCCATGATCTTATTAAATGGCAGTGCGAGTTCAACGGGCCAGATAGTCTACTTCTTACATTCTGACACTGGCCCAGTTGACTCCATCTTTTCTCAAATGCCAGTATTTCCATCAGTCTGATGAACTTGCACTTGCAAAGATACCATATGTATCTTTTTATGTCTTCTTTGGCTTGGCTTCGCGGACGAAGATTTATGGAGGGTTAATGTCCACGTCAGCTGCAGGCTTGTTTGTGGCTGACAAGTCCGATGCGGGACAGGCAGATACGGTTGCAGCGGTTGCAAGGGAAAATTGGTGGGTTGGGGTTGGGTTTTTCCTCCTTTGTCTTTTGTCAGTGAGGTGGGCTCTGCGGCCTTCTTCAAAGGAGGTTGCTGCCCGCTGAACTGTGAGGCGCCAAGATGCACGGTTTGAGGCGATATCAGCCCACTGGCAGTGGTCAATGTGGCAGGCACCAAGAGATTTCTTTAGGCAGTCCTTGTACCTCTTCTTTGGTGCACCTCTGTCACGGTGGCCAGTGAAGGTTTAAACCTTCCTGACTTACCTCCCATGAGGGATCTTGTCAAAGACCTTACTAAAGTTCATGCAGACAACATCCACAGCAAACTCCTCAAATAGCTCTATAAGATTGGTTAAACATGATCTACCACGCATAAAGCCATATTGACTATCACTAATCAGTCCCCAGCTATCCAAATAATTGTATATCTGATCTCTGAGAATACCTTCCAATAATTTACCTAGTAATTTACCTCGTACTGATGCCAGGCTCACCAGCCTACAATTTCCAGGGTTAATTTTGGAGCCTTTTTTAAACAATGGAACAACGGGAGCTACCCGCCAATCCTATGGCATCACACCCGTGGCTAAGGACATTTTAAATATTATTTAGAGCCCGTGTGATTTCTACACCAGTGTCCCTCAAAGTCCGAGGGAATATGTTGTCAGGCCTGGGAATTTATCCACCCTTATTCACTTTAAGACAGCAAGCACTTCCTCCTCTTTAATGTGTGTAGGTTCCATGACCTCCTAATTGTTTTCCTAATTTCCCACAAAAATCTTAAGATCTTAACATTTAAGATCTCCCCCATCTCTTTTAACTCCATACAAAGCCAATCACTCTGATCTTCAAAGGACCAATTTTGTCCACTTCCATCCTTTTGCTCTAACGTACCTGTAGAAACCCTTCCTGATTTCTTTCTTGAGATATTCTTGCATTTTTATACTCCTCCTTTTCTCCATGCTGCCTATACACCTCCCTTCTTCTGAAAAACAAGGTTCCCTATATATTCTAATCTTGCCTTTGATTCTGACAGAAACATACAGACTATGTACTCTCAAAATTTCACCTCTGAAGGTCCTTCACTTACCTCACACATCCTTTCCTGAGAACAATCCATGCATTCAAGATCCTTTTTCATTTGCTGAATTTAGGCTTTCTCCAATTTAGAATTTCAACCAAGACCTAGACTTATCCTTCTCCATAACTAACTTGAAACGAGTGACATTATGATCACTAGACCCAATGTATGACAGTATGTGGAAAGTTAAAATCTCCTACTATCGCAACTTTGTTTTCTTCAGCTGTCTACTATCTCTCTACAAATTTGCTCCTCGAATTCTTGCTAACTATTGGGTGATCTATAATACAACCCCATGAGTGTGATCATAACTTACCCGTTCCTCAGCTCCATCCATATAGCCTCAGTCGTTGAGCCCTCTGATCTGTCCTGCCTGGGCACCACTGTGATATTCCCCTACCCACCACCAACACCCCCCCACCCCCCCCCCAACCTGCCATTCTATCGTCTAAAACAACGGAAGCCAGGAACATTGAGCTGCCAGTCATGCTCCTTCTGCCACCAAGTTTTACTAATGGGCACAAATTAATGGCATAATTCCACGCGCCAATGCATGCTCTAAGCTTGTCTGCCTTTTTCTACAATACTCCTTGCATTGAAATAGCAGAAAGAGTTCAGGCTCCTGCATGCAAACTTTTTACAATATACAACAAACCAATGTCCCTTTAAATGCTTGATGTTCTTACATGTTTGCTTTCAGTAACTCCTGTATCACGACACCAAAATATTTTTATACATTAAGATTTCCATTCTATCAGTATTTAAATAATACTCCTTCACCTTTCCTTCCCAAGTGGATAATTTCACTTTTATCCATTTCTTACTGCCCCTGGCATGTATTTGTTCACTTACTCTCTCTCTCTCATTCTTCAAGAGAATGCAAGTATATTCTACTCAATGTGTCCTTATTTGGAAAACCTGCCATCCTTGAGGCAATCATGTAAATATTTCTTTGTACACAATTTTCTACTCAATACGACTGTTGCAGTGTTATATGAATGCAGTTAGATTACAGTAGATTACAAGTCTTCAAATATATATATTTGCATTTCTTATCATTAGTTGAAATTTCAAATTGGCTTTTGATTATTTGCTTTGAACATCTAAATTTACCAACTGCTCATTTAACAAATACTCTTTTTTGGGTGTCACATTTTTACATTATATTGAATCTATCATATTTTCACCTCTTTATCTGCTTGTCCATTTTTCTGAAGTCTTTTAATCTTTCACAATAATGACAATCTCACCTAATTTTATATTGTTAGTAAAGTTTTAAATGTTTCATTTGATACCTTCAACCACTTATGGATATAGGTTGTGAGTGACAGAGCAGAACACCAAGATACATGGTATTCAATTAGTTACAATCAACTCAATGATTTATTTATTTAATTCTTTAAGTTCTGCCCAATAACCAATCTCTCAACTGGGTCACTACATTAACCTCAATTCTATCTGATCTAGCACTGCTGACTACCCTCCTCCATCGATCTTCTTGGAAAAAGATAAATACTATACATTTACCGGTTTCTCTTTATCTATTTGAATCCTTTGAAGACATCATGAGAGGCACTCCTTCAAGAGGTAGCTATCATGAAAGATTGTCATTAGCCTGGTCACAACCTCTTCTTGTACTGAAGACCAGCATCTTGAGGTTCAAAACAATTTCCAACAGTGTTCAGGATCTTAAATTTCCTTTGTAACATCAATCATGGACTGCACCAACTCCACAAGAGATCTGCTCCTTTTTAATTTCTTTTCAGGGTCACAAGCCAGTTCTCAGGACTGCAAAGATCTGGCCAGAGTTTAATTTAGCATCAGATCACAAAGGATATCAAGAATTATATAAGTTGCCACTGTTAAATAAGACCAAATAATTTGATGACGCAACCATCTTTAGACTCAATCAGAATTTTTGTCTTGAACATGTCACAAAATTCATTGTTTTGCAGCAGTATCACAGTCCAAACAATTATATAAACCACCTTACAAAATAAATAAAAATAGTGCAAGAAAAAGACAAAGTTAGGGAGTGTCTATGGTTCATTGTTTATTCATAAATCTGATGGCAGAGGGGAAGAAGCTATACTTAGGCTGCTGAGTGCTCATCTTCAGGCTCCTGTACTTTTTTCCTGACAGTAGCCGAGTGAAGAGAGCATGGCCTGCTGGGTAGTGGGGGTCTTTGAGGATAGAGGGTGCTTTCTTAAGACATTGCCTCCAGTAGATGTCCTCGATGGAGTGAAGACTGTTGCCCAATGATGTCGCAGGCTGAGTTAACAATTCTCTGGAGTTTTTTCTTGTCCTGAGCGTAGGCATCTCTATACTAGACAGTGATGCACCCAGCCAGAATGCTCTCCTCGGTACACTTGTAGAGATTTTCGAGAGTCTTGTGTGACATACCAAATCTCCTCAAACTCATCACAAAGTACAGCCACTAGTGAGCCTTCTTCATGAATGTGTCGAATTGGAGGCTCCAGGACAGATCCTCAGAAATGTTAAAGCTCAGGAATTTGAAATTCTTGACCCTCTCCACTGCTGATCATTCAATGAGAGCTGGTTCGTGTACTCCAGATTTCCTCCTGAAGTCCACGATCATCTCCTTGATTTTGCAGATGGGGATGCAAAAACCCAGGGTGTCGAGCTTGTTTAGAGCTGCACTGAAGGAATAATGGTGTTGAAGATTGAGCTGTATTTGATTAAAAGCAGCCTAATGTATGAGTTGCTGTTGTCTAGGTGATCCAGAGTTGAGTGGAGAGCCAATCATATTGCATCTGCTATGGAGCGATTGTGGCTATAGGCGAATTGCAGTGCAGTTCATGTTAATTCTGGTTATGACTAACCTCTCAAAGCATTTCATCAAAGTAGATGCGAATGCTTCTGGGCGACAGTCATTGAGGCAGCTTACTCTGCTTTTCTTGGGCAGTGGATGATTGATGCCCTTTTGAAGCAGGTGGGAACCTCTCACTACAGTAGTGAGAGAATGAAAATGTCTGTGAACACTTTAACTAGTTGATTGGCACAGATTTTCAGTATCTTGCCAGGTACACTGTCAGGGCCTGATCCCTTGTGAGGGTTCATCCTCTTGAATAATGCTCTGACATCAGGCCTCAGAGACAGATATCACAGGGCCCTTAGCCTTTGCGGGAGTTCTCAAAGGCACTGTTGAGTTTCACTTTACAAAGCAGACAAAGAAGGTGTATAGCTCATCAGAATGATGAAGTGATACAACTTCTGGAAATGAAGTTCACTGAAAATTTTAAAGAACGATAAAAATAACAACCTATTCGATGCTACTACAATCTACCCATGCAAACTATCCAAGTTATTGCTTTGATTTCAAATCAGCTGCCTACCGAACATAATTTCAAACGACTCTGAAAGAAAGTAATTTAAAACCAAACTTACACATGGAATCAATTTGATATCATTTAGATTTGCTCCAATAGTAAATTAAAATTGGATTTTGTATATTAAAGTAAAATGCTTTAAAGGGTTTTTAAGGAAGATTGCAACGAAGTCACAAAATGTCCAATAGGTTTACTCAGCTACATTTTCTGAAGGGCCCTATTTGAAAATGTTTGAAAACCCATCTAGGTTTAAGATGGATTTAACTGTGGATCATTAATATTGATCATATCACAGAATAAGATGAAGATAACTGAGAAGTATAAAATCCCCTTTTTTAATAGAAGGGAATCTTAATTATATATTGTCTATTTTCTATTCAACATTAATTTTGGCTACATTATGAAGAATGGATTAACTGTTAATATAATCATTATATTCAATGTTTTAAATGGGATAAGTAGATAATTATGGTTTATACTTCTGATTTACAATTTTCGTGTGATATGCATATGCTATAATTTGATTTATGTTATTAATTAGAATTCCATGTATAAAGGGTTTTTCTATTAAACTCAATAAAGACATTTTAAAAAGAAAGAAAATGTTTTTAATGGAATCAATTGGAAAAGAGATTTCTCAGTGTAACTCAGCTTGTACATTATTCACTGATTGGTTATTAAATGTGTTTGGTTGATATAGTCGAATGCTTTAGGATTTCTGTACTGAGAAAAATAAAGATTTAGAAATACATGATTAATAAAACTAGATTTTAATTATATCAAATGTAACCTGTGAAGATTAAATCAATCAACTACTCAAAATATATATTTTTTAAAGTTTTTAACGTATTTTAACAAGTACAGGATTTTTTATAAATTGGAAATTAGCTATGTTCATACTCTATGCGACATTACCAGTTACATCTTAATACATGTGAAAGGGGAACTAGAAGCAGCCTGAAGGGTGAAAATTGCCAAAGATCATCAACATTAAATATACAAACATACACAAACTAAATGCACACAGGACACAAGTCTACTTTGCTATGAAAATGGAAAATAAACTTTTGTAACCTACACGAAGCTAAGGCAAAATAAATTGGAGGTTCGAATCTGGAACTTGGATTGCTGATGGTTTGGACTGGAGTCTGTGTGGCTGTGGAAGCTACGGGAGCAGAGGAGGGGAATCCTCAGATACTTGATGTCTCGGGTGGTGGGGGGAGGGTGGGGAGGGAGAGTCTCTTTTTATTCTCTTTCTCTGACTGTCAGGACCGCTTCAGGCAATTTCTGTCAATGGCAAATCTATCTTCCTTAAAGCAGACAAAAGCAATTTTTTGTAATATGACAAAGTTTTTATTAAATGACAATAAGTTGAATGCACAACATTCTGCAAAAATAGTTGATTTAAAAAATAACAAATTAAATGCACAAACTCTTTCTTTGGCTTGGCTTTGCGGACGAAGATTTACGGAGGGGTAATGTCCACGTCAGCTGCAGGCTTGTTTGTGGCTGACAAGTCCGATGCGGGACAGGCAGACACGGTTGCAGCGGTTGCAAGGGAAAATTGGTTGGTTGGGGTTGGGTGTTGGGTTTTTCCTCCTTTGTCTTTTGACAAACTAAATGGCAGATAAAGGGTAATTTCAGATGGGAAGAGGATGTTTAGAATATGACCTCTTTTTAATAATCTTTTCTAGCAGGCGATTGGGCGGTAAGTGTGACTGGAGCAGAAAGCTGAGTAACTAACAATGCAACCAGGCAAAGGGAGACAGCATAGATAAGAGAACATGTTCCCTCATCATGATCCCTTTATTAAGATGATAAAAGGTTAATCTTGCTCAAACTGAGAAAGAGTCTTGCAGAAGTAAACTGCATGAAAGGGGATTATAAAATTCAGTGAAATATGAGGAAGCAAAATAGCTTTTACTCATGATTATTTCCTATTTACTGTATTTGACCATCAGGTAGACCTACACATTCAAGGTTTTTGTTTAGCATTTTAACACTCAAATCCTCTTCTCCCCAGTGAAAAAATGATTCAATGATAAATGAACCACCTTCAAGTGGTTAAAAAAAATAAATCAGTAATATTTATGACACAGCTTTTGGTATTTCCAGACAGAAGAACAAAAGCAACTCTATATCTCCCCCAACCAAATATTAACTCTTAGTGTACTCTTAATTCTATGATTATGTAATAGATTTTGGTTTTTAATTAATGACTTTGTTTAGTCAGCAACAATTGTTCAAAATATCAAGATGAAGGAGCATCTTTGTAAAAACTGATGTGCATAAATCTGAAACGAAAAGATTAGGAAAAAAGCTCGAGTATTAAGTACACATGAGAATGAAAGTAACTATCACTAAAACCAAATTACAGTGCCCTTCATAATGTTTGGGACAAAGACTCTTTTTTTTTCTTTATTTGTCCCTGAGCTCCACAGTTTAAAATTTGTAATCAAACAATTCACATGTGATTGAAGTGCACTTTTTATTCAAGGTTATTTGTGTACAGTTTGGTTTGACCATGTAGAAATTACACTTTTTATACATGGTCCCTTCATTTCAGGGCACCATAATGTTTTGGATATTTGGCTTCACAGGTGTTTGTGAATACTCAGGCCTGTGTAATTGCTTCATGGATGCAGGTATAAGAGTTCTTGACTTGCTTCTAAGCTTTTAATCACTTTTAAGAGTCTGTTGTTGCAATTTTTCAACACGAGGGCCAATGAAAGTTAAGGAAGCCATTACGAGGCTGAAAAACAACAATAAAATACTAAGAGACATCGCCCAAACCTGAGGACTACCAAAGTTAACAGTTTGGAACGTCATTAGGAAGAAAGAGCATACTGGTGAACTCAGTAATGACAAAGGGACTGATATTCCAAGGAAGACCTTCACTGCTGATATAACCATATAACCGTTTACAGCACGGAAACAGGCCATGTCGGCCCTTCAAGTCCGTACTGGCTCACTTGAACAGTCTATGAGTGGTAGGGCTGTTGGAGGGAGAGTAGGTCTCCGTTCAGGACTGGGGAACTTTAAGGTGGGGATGGCACATGACAGAAGAATTCTCATCATAATGAAGAAAAAACCCCAAATGTATATCTGACAGATCAAGATCTCTTCAGGAGGCAGGTCTGGATGTGTCAATGACTACTGTCTACAGGAGACTTCATGAACAGAAATAGAGAGTCTACACTGCAAGATTCTTCTGTCGTCAGCAGCGGTATCTTCCTTGGAATACCAGTCCTTTTGCAATTACTGAGCTCACCTGAACTCTCTTTCTTCTTAATGATATTCCAAACTGTTGATTTTGGTCATCCTAAAGTTTGGACAATGTCTCTTACTGTTTTATCTTGTTTTTCAGCCTCATAATGGGTTCTTTGACTTTTATTGTTACAACTCTGGTCGCCGTGTTGAAAAAGAGCAACTACAGACTCTAAAAGAGATCAAAAGCTGAGAATCAAGCCTATCTCTCTTATAGTTGCACCAATGTAGTAATTAAACATACCTGAGTAATCACAAATACCTGTGAAGCCAAATGTCCCAAACATTCTGGCGCCCTGAAATGAGGAGACTATCCCCTAAAACGTGCTGTAATTTCTACATGGTCAAATCAAAATGTATCCAAATAACCTTGAATAAAGTCGAATGTGCACTTTAATTACATGTGAATTGTTCGATTATAAATTTAAAACTGTGGAGCACAGCAGCAAATAAAGGAAAAAAAGCTTTTGTCCTGAACATTATGGAGGGCACTGTAGTAGCTTATCAAGTCCTTTATTCAGTCTATTTCTGCAAATTAGATCAACCCTGTTATGAATAACACTACCAAATCTAAAATCATAAATGATAATTTGAACCATAACAATGCTACCAATTGAAGTTCAGTAATCTTTCAATGTTTGTTGTGAAAACTACTTTAGATGTAATTGGATTTGACTACGTACAATCTTAGATCACAACTTGCTATATGGTTATTTTCTCCCTATTTTGCCTCCGGTTCTTTTGTGTCATAAAATTGTCATCTCTAATTCTGGAACAGCCCATCTTCATTAACTTTGACGAAACCTTTTGTGACTTTGAACTGCCCTGTGGAATCAGTTTTATTTATCTATGGGTACAGGTCAGTGGGACTAGGGAGTATAATAGTTTTGCATGGACTAGAAGGGCCAAAGGGCCTGTTTACATGCTATATTGTTCTATGGTTCTGGTGACTGCAGATCGAAAACTAAACGTAGAGTGGAAGCTGCTGCTTGAGTTGAACACTTCTCTGAAAGTTTTGATCTCACAATGTTCCAGATTCAGCACAAGAAATTAACTGGAGGCATTTTTCACAAAATACCCATAAAAATGCCAGAAATATGCAATGTTTAACCATAACAATGGACTTAACTATTTAAACACATTCTAATAATTAATTACCGCAAAACACTCTCTGGGATTGAAAGTGTTCGTTTAAATGCATGGAAGCCCATTCCTTTCTTTTTTAATTCTTTTTTGAAGATAGCAAAAAAAGTACTTTTTTATCTCAAAACTCCAGGTTGCTTTCTTTCTTTTCATTTCTTTCTCCGGATGATTTGATATTAAATTGCCATTAATTTTTTTTACTTCCGAATCCACATCTCTCAATGCAAATTCTTCAATCTGATTGGTTCTGGATACACATCATCAATACTTCTCTTGTTCACATGGCTCTCTGAATATTTTACCAATTAGTTTCTCTATCCATAAGCAAATCAGCGCAAGCCTCCAGTGAAAATTTGAGGCGAAGTAAAGATTGCCTCAAACCACATTGCAGGCAGCAGACATCAACATCGAGGATATTGTGCACCCTCTATCCTCAAAGACCTCCACCACCCAGGCCATGCCCTCTTCAATCTGCTACTATCGGGAAAAGGTACAGGAGCCGAAAGATGAACACTCAGCGGCACAAGGACAGCTTCATCCCCACTGCCATCAGATTCCTGAATAATCAATGAACCCAAGACACTGCCTTACCCTTTCGTGCCCTAGTATTTCAAATTTTTTCATAGTAAAGCTGTAAAATGGCTATAATGTGAATATTTGCACAATGACGCTGTCGCAAAGCACTGAATTTCATGACTTGTTCATGACAATAAATGCTGATACTGAATGGCTGGTGCCACTTTAAGTCACGGACGTAAAAATTCCATCTTTTGCCTGCTATTTTGTAAATTTTCGACAGTAAATTTGACATACAACCCTAACAAAAGCGAAACACAAAAGTCTGCAGACGTTGCGATGGTACTAAAAACACAGAAATGCTGGAGGAACTCAGTAGGTCAGACAGCATCCATCAGAGCTAGCCATACCTTGAAAATGCATGAAATGTAGCTAATATACTTTTACCTCCAATGGACACTGTGAGACCTACTGAGTTCCTCCAACCTTTTTGGTTTAATGCAATTCAATAAGCAGAATTTCCAATGACCTTTGGTTAGAATTTCCTAGTTGAACCCAAAACAAAAAAAAAAATTTCTTGATTAGCTATTCATGATTATTATTCTTCACGCATGGTGAAAATAATTTGCCTTTTGATGTATAACATTGTTTTACCTCTATACAACTGTATAATTAAGAAGATTAGCTTTGAACTCTTTCATTTGGCATCACATAAAGCTGGTCAGTCGTTCATTCCCTACACTATTCAACAACTAATTATTGAAAGAGAAATATAACTGAAGAGTTACTGATAACTGACCAAATATCACACCAGATGACATGATCAAATCTGTTTAAATGGAGGAGGAGCACAGGGCAAATGTGCAAAATTTGAGAACCCCTGACATGCAAAATCACCAACTTCTAAATTAAAGCATTCACAAATTCTATTGAAAAGAACCATTGCTATCTTGATGGAATTTTATTGGGTAATATTGTGACAGAGTATATAGAAAAGTTTGTTAAAGTAGGTTACATACAAACATTTTAAAACAGATCTTATTTAAAATACTAGAGTTCTGCTAATGCTAGACATAACTGCTTCACAGCTTTTGCAAGAGCTTTGGAGAATGCCCAATAGACTTCACCAATGGATTGTTGTTTACAAAAAAGCAACAGATGAAAGAGCTTGTTGGAGCCGCCTTCTATCTGGAGCTGTTTTAAGAGGGTCATGTGATTTTGCAAGCAGAGAGAGTCAAACAGGTTTTCTGTGTGTGTGTGTGTATGTGAGAGAGAGAGAGAGAGAGAGAGAGAGAGAGAGAGATCACGTCTAGAGTGTTACAGCCAGCAAAAGCAGCTTGGTCTGGAAAAGGACAACTTGGCAAGCTTGTGGAAAGCCTTGGAAGACAGGTTTATAAGTGCTTTGTTCAGCCTGGTCAAAGCCCTTGTGGTTCATGCAAGAGGAGATGACTAGCTGTCTTATGTTTCATTGGAATAAGAGAAACAAAAGACACTCTGTGGTGACTTGAAAGAAAGAGGTTATCATCTGGAGAACCCTGAAGGGGACAAGTTTTGTCAGCAAGACACTGGAGTGGCTGATTAAAAAAGATTCAGTTGTGCATGTCCTGGAACAACAATTCTCTCTCTAAAAACCGACAAGAACGTTCCTGAACAGTAACCATTTACCTTTCAAGCACCAAAACCTGGTGAACTTTATAAATGTTAAATTCTGTGCACAGTATAAGAATTGCCTGCAACGAGTGAACTTGGAGAAATTCGAAGTGAGATTGGCTGTGAACCAAAAAACTTTTCTAAACTTACACACACATTACATACACATGCGCTTAGAATTAGAAGCGGAGGGGGGGGGGGGGGGTGGGCGGCGGGGGTTAAGTTAGGTTAAGTAAGTCAATATTGATAAGTTAAAGTTTGATTCTATTTATCATGTTAAAAGATAATTAAAAGCAACTTTTGTTTAAGAAACCATTTGTCTTGGTGAATATCTATTGCTGCTGGGTTTTGGGGTCCTCTGGGCTTGTAACAATATCAATTCTGCAGAGGTAGGAAGAATACATTGCTAAAAATGGTGTAATCTTAGATTGTGCAAAAAGATTCTAGTAAAATTTTCTTATTGAAAAGTTTGTACATTAGATTTTTCCTAAATTAAAACAGAATGTCTCATAAATAATAAGCCAGGTATATGAGATTGTGTGATGACACCACTGTGCATAATTTGTTTGCAAATTAGAGAAAGTAGTCTTACAGTTTTCTTGCTCTTCCTTTTGAATTTCTGTCTTGTTTTGAGAATGTTAATTGCAACTAGTGAAATGATTAAT
This sequence comes from Narcine bancroftii, assembly GCF_036971445.1. NCBI lineage: Eukaryota > Metazoa > Chordata > Chondrichthyes > Torpediniformes > Narcinidae > Narcine > Narcine bancroftii. The sequence continues at coordinate 186,295,444 of NC_091474.1, forward strand.
TTTGAATAATGTTGCAATAAATTTAAACTATGTGACAATTATATGCAATTTTCAGACCTGATAAATACATAAAAGTAGAATTAAAATGTAAAAAATCCCAGTGAGATTTAAGAATATTTACGACAATATCCTCCATATACATACATAATGCAAGTCTTTAGAGACACCACCAAAATCTAATAGCCATCATTCCACACACATGATCAAGATTAAGACTGCTTTTGCAATATAACCTTCATATGGCCTTTTTTAAATTATTTATACTCCAGCTGTTCAATGTCAAATATTGTAGTAGAAATGATACAAAGTAATCCACTCTATTTCTGTTAAAATCCTGTCTGCATGATATTTCTCTGGACAAAGAACACAGATATAAACATACTCCCAATACAAGATACGTATTTGAGTCAGAAAAAAATGTGACAACACTATATACACTTTTATAAAGGTATTATATTCAATTAACTTTAAAGAAGGCAGAGATATTAAAACAAAAGACCAATCCTACCTTTTGTTGCAATCCTCACACATTGTGTCTTTGTCTCCTAAAAAAGCACATTTATATTGTAGCAGCAATGAAAACGAATGAATTCAGTCAAAAATCTAGTTGTATTTAGCAATCTAAACAATTATCTTATTATTATGTTATTTAAAACAATGTTTCCACCCAATTTTCCAAAATTAGGCTTTTGGCATAGATAAGAGTGTGTCGGTGATGTAAATTACTAATAATACTGTCAAATTAAAATCAGGACAGCTGTTGGAATGAGTAACTGTACTCAACAACTTTGGCAAAGTTGACAGAGTAATGGCCAAAAGAACGATAGAAAATGACTGAACTCCAAACTGTCAGCATTTTGTATGGAATTGGACACAAAAAAAATCTGCCTATGTTGCAAAGTTTTGAACCTTTTCTGCTTTAAATCCACCCATTGAGAAAATGGAGGGGTGATTTTTATTGTGATTCACACTAATGCAGATGTTATTTGCGATTGTTTATTTCCTGCATTTGATGCCCTTTTGTGATTCCTTTTAATTATTTGACACCGGAAATTGACGAAACAGATTTTGTAGATTTGCAAATTCAGTGCTCAAGATATATTGATACATAGGTCAAACAACGCGACACCTCTGAATGAAAAAAGATAGTGAACACAATCTCCAGCATGTAATTAGGATCTAATTATACTTTGAATCATTTTCCATTTTGTGGGAATTTTACTTTAGTTCACCGGAGCACTTCCAAGAAATTTTTTTTCTGGAATCCAAACTGCTGATCATTACTGGCAAGAAGCACACAGGCATAAATTCACTCTAAAATTCCAGTGAACACTGAGACAGGGTACAAACTTTTTACTGCATTCCCCCACACTCACCTTTTCAACCCTGCTCACAGCTTGAAAGTGTATATGATATCCTTTTCTTGGAGCCAAAGGAGGATTCCAAAACCCATTGTAGGTTTTATTGTCACCCACTGTGAAAGGAGTTTGTTCAGAAATTCCACTGGGAGGAAGCTCTGCAGCATAATAGTACGGTGAACCCCGAGCTGTGGCAGTTTGATAGTTAACTGGAATCTGGAAGCACTCTGCTGTGCCAGCTTCCCTTTTGGATCTGTGGGGTTTCACTTGTTCAATGACAATTTGGTAGACACTTTAAAAGAGAAGATACAAATTTCTAGTTACAAATAAGTACAAGACAACTGATGTCCTTTCGATTTAGATTTATATACAGATTCAATTCAGAAACAGGCCTTTTGGCTCACCATATCTGAGCTGATAATTAAGCACCCATCTTACCTCATCAATTCATTGTCTCCATATCAACCCATCCACATTTCACCACTCATCTACACAATAGGATGGGTTGCCAATTAACCCCGCAATCTGACCAAATTTGATTATGGCAAGCAAAATGAATGCACCACCTTTTGGTAAAAGTTGAAATTAAAATCAGAAGCTTATTTAATTTAAGGTTATATGGAAAAGCATCCATTTAAGTGGGTTCATATGGTCTTGTGCAAATCCAATTCCCAATGAACTGTTCACCAGTGCTGATATTAGCATTAGCTGGTGCATGAGGGGCCCAGTGTTTGGATGGGGGAGTGAATAATTAAAATAAAAATTGTAAATAACAATTGGCAGGAGGATTTAATGATGATCAACACCATGATCCTTCTGAGAAACTGAACTCCCAAACTCCTGTGTACGAAAGAGAAATCATTGATGAGAAAATAGAGAGGGGAAAGAATCAGTAATTCTTTGAGCTGGAAGGAAAAGTGCTTCCATAAATTCTCAAAGAGTAAGATTATCTACTTGGAGCCAGTAGAATTATATAGGGAATAAAGGTTTCGTACACAGGTCTTCTCCTGTGCCTCAACAAAATAGTCATCCAAATGTGGGGAATCAAGAAATAGAACTGAAAATCAGAAGTACTGGAGCAAGTGGTAGAACTGAAATAAAACAGAACAAACTGGAAACCAAGAGATCAGACAGAATCTGTGGAAAGAGAAAACAAAGTTGATACTTTAGGTCAAAGATCCTTGGTTAGAGTTGGGAAAGAAAGAAAAAAGGCTAGTTTTAGGTTGCAGAGAAATAGGGGAGGATTGAATAGGACAAAAGTTACAACTCTGATAGGATAAGTCAAGGGAGATAACTTTGCAGAAATTAACTGGTCAATAGGACATTTAGAGAGAAAGAAAAAAAATTATGAAATGTAGGAAGATGCAAGAATCCAAACAAATTTAAGAATTGCTAAATACATGGTGAAAAAACATGCCGTGCAGAGCAGACCTTGTTCATTCTTCCCTCCCTCTCTAACTCCTCCCATTAATCCATCAACAGTATGACTCTGCAACTCAGAGAGTAAGTTTTACAACACAGAGATAGGTCCTGTGGCCCACAGTAATCCTGGCCTTATTCTATCCATTCCTCCCCACCTTTCCTTCAGTCTAAACCCAAATTGTTTTCCAGTTAATTGGAGGCTTTGACCTCAAAGTTAGCCACGTTTCTCCTTTTGAATGTTCTGTCTGACCTATTAAGTTTCCAACATTTTTAAATCACTATATGGCCTTATCCAACTCGGTGTATTCAGACACTTTTCGCCATGTGCCATTTACCAGTGTACTCAAGAACAGAGCTCCTTATTTATTTGTCCCACCACCACCACCACCACCACCACCTATTCTTTTTCTTGCTCTATGCTCTCATGGACCATAATCTGCAAGACTGCTGCTCCAGCATGTGTAATGATCAATACATTGAGGGCAGAATATACAATGAATTTCCCACTTTGACATAGTTATCAGTTTTCTCATCTGTTCATAATGATTTGCTTCCATTCTTTTACCATGAAGCACACAATCTTACAGTAATTGAATTATATTATTTAATATTATTGGTTTTTAATTTGCTCAAGATTACTATCTCAAATGGTTCATACATGTTCATTATGGGTATGATATAAATATGAACACCCACAAGTATTCTTGACAATACAGAGCTATACACTGCCAATTTAAAAAAATCAGAAAAAAAAATTGATTGAGCTTAAAAAAGCTGCCAATTCAAATATCTCATTAATTAAAAGATTGCAAGGAGAATGAGGTTTTGTAGATGTGATCTGCAAAAAAAAGTGAAATGCGATGACAAAATTTGAGGAGCATTTTTAGAGGGGCCTTTTGATTATTTTCCCTCTAACTTTTTGTGCACTTAAAATTTATACAAGCTGTCAATAAGAGATAATTCATATCTCACAATTAATAGATGCTAGTTCTCAACATCAAAGCCTAATTAATTCTCCAAAGTCACCTCAACAATTGTGTTCTCACATCCAAACTATCGTACTCTTTACAGAGAAAGTAACCCAGCCATTATTCTCGTTTCCAAAACACCATTTTCCTTCTTCAGCTTTCATGGATGACTCTACTTTATCCATTTACCCAGTCCTTTCTTCCCCATATAATTCTACTGGCTCCAAGTAGATAATCTTACTCTTTGAGAATTTATGCAAGCACTTTTCCTTCCAGCTCAAAGAATTACTGATTCTTTCCCCTCTCTATTTTCTCATCAATGATTTCTCTTTTGTACTGCCCCATTCCCTTGTTTGAGATCACAAGACAGGGCAGAAATAGGCCCAATAAGTCTGCTCCGCCATTCTAATTGTGAGCTGATCCACCCTTCCACTCAGCTCCAACTTTCTCCCCTTTGACGAATTAAATATCTATCAATCTCTGCTTTAAATTCACCCAATGACCTTGCTTCCATAGCCGCTTGTGGCAATGTTCCAGAGACTCATGACCCTTTGACTAATGAAATTTTTCCACATCTCTGATTTAAATTGAAGCTCTTTTATCCTCAAGTTGTGCCCTCTTGTTCTAGACTTCCCTACCATGGGAAAAATCCTTGCTATATCTACTCTGTCCTCTATGAGATCCCCCTCATCCTTCTGTACTTCATGAGTACAGTCAGAGACAAATAAACTTTCTTCATATGCTAACTTTCAATCCTGATACCATTCTAGTAAATCTTTTGTGAACCCTCTCCAATGCCAGCATGTCTTTTCTCAAATAAGGCGCCCAATACAATAGTCTAAGTGAAGTCTCAACAGCGGCTTACAGTCTCAACATTACATCCCTGCTCTTATATGCAATTCCTCTAGAAATAAATGCCAACATTGCATTCTCCTTCTTGACTACCAACTCAACCTGGAAGTTAACCTTAACCACAAAGTTATTTATTCCACAATCCAAATCATTAACATACAAGGTAAAAACAAGTGGCTCCAATACCCACCCGTGTGGAACACCACTGGAAACTGGTAGCCAACCAGAATAGGATCCCCTTATTCCTACTCTCTGTTTCATGCTGACCAGCCAATGCTCTACCCATGCAAGTATCCTTCCTCTAATTCCATGGGCTCTCATCTTGTTAAGTCGTCTCATGTGCGGCACCTTGTCGAAGGCCTTTTGAAAGTCAAAATATACAACATCCAGTGCATGTCCTTTATCTAGCCTGCTTTCATTTTCCTCAAAAAATTGCAGTAGTTTGTCAGGTAAGATATTCCATTAAGGAAACCATGCTGACTTTGGCTTATCTTGTCACGCACCTCCTGACACTGGATCCATTTCCATTCACCTACAAATGGAACAGTTCCACTGACAATGCCTTGTCCCTCCACTCTATCCTGACTCACTTGGAGAATGATATCTCATATACTAGGCTGTTGTTCATTGATTTCAGCTTGGCGTTTAATACAATTACACCCAGAGCCTGGTAGGGAAACTATTTTTGCTGGGACTCAACCCCTCTCTGTAACTGGATTCTGGACTTCCTAATGGAAAGACCACAGTTCATCCTGTTTGGCAGCAGAACATTGAGCCACAGTTCATCCTGTTTGGCAGCAGAACATTGAGCACCATCATGCTAACCACTGGCACATCTCAGGGCTGTGTGCTCAGCCTGCTCCTGTTCATGCTACTGACCCACGACTGCAATGGCAAATCCAGCTCCAACAACAGTCATCAAGTTTTCAGAAGATACGATTGTAGTTGGCCGCATTACCAAAATGATGATTTGTACTACAGAGAAAAGGTGGAAATTGTGTGTGAGAATAACAACCTGAGTCTCACCATGGATAAGGCAAAGGCCATTATTGTGGACTTCAGGAAAACCAAGGATGACTACCTTCCTCTAAACATGTGGAGAGTGGCAAGTTCCTCGGAGCCCACTTAAAACGTGACCTATCCTGGACACACAGCATCTCACTTGTCAGGAAGGTTGAGGAGGGCAAGGCTATCAGCCACCATTCTATTATATTTGTAAAGGATCTCTATCAAAAGCGTCCTGGCCAGCAGCTTCACAGAGTGGTACGATTGCTGTAAAGAAATTGGATTGGAGGTTGATCCACAGGGTTATAGAAGCAGCAGAGAGGATCACTGGGGTCTCCCTCTGCCTTCCATAATGTGACCTTCTGGGATCATTGTCTAAAGGAAGCACAAAAATCAGTGGGGGCCCCTACCACCCTGCATGCAGCATCTTCCAGCTACTTCCATCAGGAAGGAGATACAGGAGTATCAGAGCTAGAACCATCAGGCAGAGAAACAGCTTCTTCCCACAGGCAGAGTGAATGCTGAATAAATAATGAAGTGCTGTAACAACTCTCCAAGACACTACTATTTATTTATTAATAATATTTATTTAAAACATATCTATTTATGCACCTGTACTTATCTCTATGTGTGCTATATTTGTATGTGTGGTTGCAGTATTTGCACTGTGGATGAAAAAGTGTTTTGTCGGGTTGAACTGGCATAATGGGATGATAAACAAACTTGAATGTGACCATTAAGAAAGTACACCAACTTTCTTAGAGGACTGAGGAAGTTTGGCATGTTTCCCCCATCCCTCAAGAACTACAGACTCACCTTCGAAAGCATACTTGCTGCTTGCATCACAGTGTGTTAGGGGAGTTGCTCTACTTAAGATCAGAAGCTACAGAGGTAATGAATGCAAGCTCAGAACATAATGAAAACTTCTCTCTCCTCCATGGACTCCATTTACATATCCTGCTGCCTAGGTGAATCTGCCAACGTACTGAAAGATCCATCACATCCTGAACACACTCCTCCCTCTTCCCACTGGGGAGGAGGCTCAAGAGTGTTTAAGTACACAGTAACAAAGACAGTTTGTTTCCTCAACCTCTTTATCAGTTCTATCATGTTGTCCTTGCTTGGTGTTGTTTGATCTTCCTTTTCCTTTTAATCCTGTACTCTGTAAATTGTGCTCTCCATGGTGTGGTATGAAAGAGACCCAGTGGTCTCTTTGCAGAGGAAACCTTCCCATTATATGAGGTATCTTGTGACAAATAAATTTAAACAAAGTTCTGTCAGGAATATTCAGTGTCAATTCTAAACTACTTGCCTGGATTGAATTATATCGGTTCGAGACAACTTGGGGGATCTTCTTTGCACAGGGAGAGAGGTAGGAGTGTGGAATGAGTTGCCAGCTGCAATGGTAAATGCAACCTCAATTTTGACATTTCAGAAAAATTTGGACAGATACATAGATGGGAAGGGTATGGAGGGACATGGTCCAGGTGTAGGTCAGTGGGATGAGGGAGAATAATAGTTTGGCATAGACTAGAGGGTGAAGGGCTTGTTTTTGCACAGTAGTGTTCTATGAATTCAATGAAACTACCAGATATCCCCTCAGGTAATACTTCTGCCTGTCTCTTGCTCCCAGATTCCACTGCATTTTCATCCTTTCCGAGACTCTTTATGGGAAACTAGAATTAAACTAAAATAACTCTCATGTTGTATTACTAAATTGCTATCTCAGCTGAGAATTAGAACCAGTATGTACAGATTTGCTGACAATACCATAGTAGTGGGATGTATAAAGAAAGGGGATGAGTCAGAATACAGGAGGCAGATTGGAAACTTGGCTGAATGGTGCATCAACAACCACCTTGCACTCAAGGTCACCAAAACTAAGCAGCTGATTGTTGACTTCAGGAAGGGAAAGGCAGAGATATACAATCCAGTGATCATTCGGAGATCAGAGGTGGAGAAGGCGAGCAAATTTAAGTTCTTGGAGTCACTCTTTCATAGGACCTTTCCTGGACCCAACACACTAATGGCATCGTAATAAAAGCGCTTCAATGCCTCTACTTCCTCAGAGGTTTGTGGAGGCTTGGTATGACACCAGAAACCCCGGCAAATTTCTACACAAGTTTGGTGAATAGTGTGCTGATCCATTGCATCATGGGGATACCAATACCCCTGAGTGTAAAGCCCTCCAAAAGGTAGTGGACACAGCCCAGGACAACACAGACAAGACCCTCACCATTGTTGAGAACATCTACAGGGAACGCAGTAGCAATCTTCAAGGAATTCACACTGCCTAGCATACGTTCTGTTCTCACTGCTGCCATTAGGAAAGGTGCCCCAAGACTCGCACCACCAGGCCCAAGTTCTCCTCGACCATCAGACTCCTCAACAACAAACTCAATTTTGCACTCATGTAATGACTCTCACTTTTACACTTTATTGATTTATTTTTATTCTCTCTGTATTGCACAGTTTGTTTACATTCATTATCTGTTTACAGTTGTTTATTTATATGTTGTGTACAGGTTTTTTTGCACTACCAATAAGTGGTATCAACCTCGTCCACAGAGAAAAGAATCTCAGGGTTATATGTGATGTCATGTATGTACTCTGACAATAGATCTGGAATCTGAATCAGATCTGACATTTACATTTGAGATCATAATCAGAAAACTTTTAAACATAAAATTGGAGTTGATTCAACATTGATATTGTTGTCTTTCAATTACTCCACATAAAAATTGTTATACGGCGAATAAGAAATAACTTGAATCTAACTAGACTTTAAATTTTTAAGAAATGTAAACAAAAATTCCATTACTTGAAATTTATTGCAATAGTCGAGAAATCTAGGTAATTAAAGATTTTAAATTAAGTGATAGAGCAGCCAAAACATTCTTAACATTATGCTATTCAAATTTAGAATTTGATTTTATGTATTTTAAGTATTCTTTCAATTTTATAGGTATTGTGTGATATTATTTGCTTCAGTTGATTTACTGCATTTAACAAGTACTGCCAAAAATGAATGAACTGACCTGAATGAACAATTAAACATTTCAAGGACTCTTTCAGTTTAATGTAACATGAACTCACATCAGTTCTGCAACATTTACAGTCGCATAAATTGGATTGTTTGATTGTTGCCAAAACACACACATGATTGTTGAAGAAAACACATTGTTTTTCATGATGTCTTCTCCCCACTCTCCCACTTTCAGTCTCTACAGAACAATCGCAGTCTGAGATCAAAAGATGGAAGCCAGACAACTGCTCCAAGATCAATGCCTGTCACCTACTAAGAATCAGCCAAGCTCCAATTTATTCTGGCTGTTGTGTGGAGAACTACTTTAAAAACAATTTTGAAGATTTCAGTGCTTATCATACAAATTTTCTTTCCCACCTAGTCAGTGATTTTTCTGTCACTTTTTCCTTCACTGCAAGGATCCATAGAATATCCCAGTAAAAGACCATAAAGACATAAAACAGAAGTAGAATTTTACAGCATGGAATTATCTCAAGAAATGATGCCATGCAACCTAAAATAAGCATTGGTGTGTCTAAATGGATGTTCAAGTGTTACAGGGCCCAAGGCACAAGCCAGAAATATTTAAATAGCTCATTAAAATATTTAAATACAAATCCTGTGCTTGCCATAAAGATCCTGTTTAAGCTCCCCATCCAAATGATCAAATTACTGAGTAACATATTACATGAACAGATAAGGAACCCAAGGATATATTACTTGAAGGATTCATCAGTTTTTCCCAGATTAATTTGATTTGAGTTTGTTATTTGGCACTGCCAGGTAATTTAAAGGTATTCTGTGGCCTGTTTTCAGTCTAAATGAATTTGATGTTTCTAAGAATTAGGTTCAATTGTTATATTATTGCTCTTCCATCCTGTTTTATGGCCAAAAGTGCCTTTGGTGCTAAAGGTTTAGGGGGAGCAGCAATGAAGTGGAGAGGACGAATAAGATGCTGAGAGAATAAAGAGAATGGCACTGGAGACACATTTTCAGCAGCCAGGTCCTCAAACGAATTTTTATTGAGGATCAATGGACGAGATGCTGTTGTGAAGAAGCTCATCACATACTGCAGTCAGAACTGAGACTCACACAAATGTATTAAAAACTTTTGCGCATGACTATAACACTGGCTGAGACTGTCAGGTCTCCATGATCCTGAACATATTTCAAGATTCAAGATTCATTTATTGCCGTTTAATAAAAACAGTGCAATGTTACACGGAATTTGCCTTCATCTGCCGTAAGGTGGACAGATACACCAATGGCAGAAAATGCCTGAAGCTCCTCTTAGACAGTGAAAAAAGCAAAAGAGTCACTGAATGTCTGTGGATTCGCCTCCAACACTGCTGCAGCCCATGCAGCCACACAAAGTCCAGTCCAAACCATCAGCAGCCTAAGCTCCAGACTGAACGTCCAACATAATTAGGAAGCCTTCAGCGCCCTCAGCATCCTCTCGCATCCCAATTCTAATACCTGGTACCCTTTCAACCAGTCTCCAGCAGTCCACTGCCTGATGTGAATCCCTCAACCGCAGTTGCCAGCAGCCCTTGGCCTGGCGGATTCCTCGCTTTGAGTTGTCAACAGCCTTTCATGTGCTCCTTCCTGAACACAGCAGTTGGGATCAGTTTTACCTTAACACTCTCTTAGAGAAGTCATTAAAATTCCCTTTACCAAGAAGAACACCCCAAGATCTTTCCACTTGAAGAACGAGCTATAGTAAAACAGCTGTCCTGAACATTTGGCTTCCAAATGGTGCAAAATTCTCACACAGCCTTATGTACTTCTCACTGCCATCTGAACATTTTCTGAACAGAAAGGAATACTAATCTCCAATGCTTGGATATAACCTGTTCCCAGTTACTTGCATTGGTTGCTATTCTTTAATTGTGCACCATTTCTCAATACATTTTTCTTAAAGAATTGCTGGAAAGTCAGTGTGCACAATCTGAAGCAACTATTATCCATTGAGGGCTCATCTGTAGATAGTGTGGATCATGGCAATATGACCCAGATGATCCTGTGACATTCACAAGAATAGTGTCATCATAAGATAGAACATCTTTCTTGCTCCGTACAAAATTTTAACTGTGACTACATACTCAGGATTGAGGATGGCTCTTCTTGGTTCTGAGAGATTTCTTTTTAAATGTACCTAATGTTTCCTTGCATATGTACACTGAAACCTGCAGCAGAAAAGAATTCTATGATCTAATCTGTCTGTTCATCAGGTAACTGTGCTGTCGAGCTGCTGTGTGATGTGAAGCTCTTTCTGCACCTTGAAGTATTTCAACGTGAGCCTTGGATGGAGTATATTATTGAAAGGACTGGCTGGCTCTATCTGAAACGTCACAATGTTATCCTATTTTTCTGCATGTGGAATCCAGCCCTGGAACAAGGGTTGGCGTTCATTGTAGAGAGAGAGCAGGGAAGGAGGTGGCTGTTGAAAGATGCAGAAGACAAGAATGCAAGAAGTAGATGTGGAGAGAAAGCACATGTCATCACTTGCAATACTGAGGCTTGCAGTGGCTGTAATTCTTGTCCAGTCGCTGGGGACCAGAGTGCTCACAAGCTTTACTCAACCTCTTCCGATCACAGTTTCTTGGAGGACATTGAGCGTCTCTTTTTCTACAAGAAAAGAGAGTACTTGCAGCAGTCAGGTGAGATGATGATAAAATGTGCTCATCTTGGTTGGTATCTGGCTGTTTCAATTCAAATGTGAACTTTGAGGAAGAGAAGACTGCAAATGTGATCTCATATATGAAAAGCAAAACTAGTGAAGTGCAGTACAGTGGTTGTATGAAAGGAAAGTGAGGGGGCGTGAATAGGTGGAATATGAAGTGTAGGAGAGCAGAATTCTTTCTTGACAATTCATATAGTCAAAAAACTTTTCCAGAATAATCACTATGTTGCAGGATTTAAGCTCTTTCTGATGGCTTTTTAATATGACCTTTTCCCACTCGTGTCAAAGATATTGCCTCCTGGTATGGCAGGGGAGGAGTGAGCAGAGAGATGATCTCCATGTTTATCTCTCTGCCACCTTTTGCCCATAGTAGCATCAAAAAAACACGATAAGCAGATGCAGAGAGCTAGCTGTCCTCTCAGACCCATTAGAAGCACCCTGTACATTTCAATCAGAATGTACCTTCCTTTAGGAGCATCTGGCTGTCTTTATATACTCCTAGAGGCACCCCATTTCTTTCATCACACACTTGAGTTGACAGCATGGCAGGGAAGAAGAGCTCTTCAGATGACCAATGAGCACGAGGGGCGTGCTCTACCCTTCATTACCCCAATTGCTGGCAAGTCCTACCCTCAGGCTTATCAACAGTAAAAGCAATAGCTTACACTGAAGACCAATATCCAAAAACAATCAGACACTAATTGGAGTTCTTGATTCTGTAATCTTAACTTCTGTCCAGTTAAATGGACAAAAAAAATTAAATCTGAGTAAATTTACTGTTTTTAAGTCGAAGGGTGGGGTTGTTGTGATCTGCATGCATCAATTTTATGTGATCATTTAAAGTGGAAAAATAATAAATGTACTTCTCAAAAAATAAGAGGCATTCAGTATCACATCCAATGTTACAGATTAGGAATTAATCAATTTGCATTTCATAGTACACAAAATAAAGCACATCAAGTGTGAAGCAGAGTGCAGGCTGCAGTGTCTTTAATGGAAGATCAATAACTGGTTCATTACTGTGTTCTGGCACATTAGTGGATTAACCCATCCACTCTCTCAGATGCAGATACTAAGCAGGATGAATGTGGAAAGGGGATTTAAACACATTGTATTTATAATCATTTCAACGTGATTAAAAAAAAATCATACAGGATAAGAAGTAATCAGTATATTTTGGTGAGAATAGAGTGAAAAGGCAGATGCAAGCAGAGGTGAGATTTAGTGCGTGAATTGAAAGTCTGAGTAAATGATTGAAGATTATATCGCTAATGGTGCAGCAACACAAGGGGATTTATAACATCCATACTCGAGCATAACATGGGTTTGGATACATGAATGGATAAGCTTCAAGATTTTGGGAAAGATTAAAATAAGAGAAAAATGTGCAAGAAATAAAGGATGTGAATTCAGTATGCTGATAAACAAAAGAACCATAGGAGGATTAAAATAATGTAATTGTGAAACACTGTAGCAGTTTCGTTGGCAAAATTTTCAATACATTGGATTTCCACAAGGATAGACTACATCAAGAAGCACACTCAAGGAAGTTGGAAGAAAAATTATGCAGTGGAGGCAAATTTCAGGAACAGGTGAATAAAGATGTGATCAGTCTTCCTGATGTCAATTCATAGGAAGTCCTGACTCATCAACAAGGATAAATTAAAATCTGATAAAATAGAGTTGAGCATAGCACTAAAAGACAATAGTAGACAAATGGAGCTACATATTATGATTGTAAGTTTGAAACTAGCTCTGGTTGCATGGATTATGCTTGGGCCAATGACAACTTTTCTCAAGCAAAATATTTCAGTAACAATTGGATCTAGAGCAGTGATTCTCAACCTTTCCTTCCCACTCAGTTTCCATTTTCTCCATAAAGATGTTTTAGTGCAGTTTCTTTTTTTTTAAAATATTTTCAATTTGTGGAGAGCATGTGTCAAGAAACAGCCATTATTTAAAAACATAAATTGAAATGAAAAAAAAATTTGGCCATATCTTCAAACAGTCCCACCCCACTCCCCCCAAACACAGCCTCGAAGTAGAGAAAAGAGTGAAAGAGTAGATAAGAAAAAATAGAACAGAAAAGCAAGAAAGAAAAGAAGAAAGAGGCAACTGTTGGGATCCAGATCGTAAGATCTGATTCCTTTAATTACCAGATCTCTAATAGGGGAAAGAACCAGGACGTAGAACTCAGGAACAGAATAAGTGTCCCTAAATATTCAACCCTGCATTCTGCAAATATGGGTGCCATACCTGCAAAAACATGTTATACTTCTTCCTTAAGTTTTAGTGCTGCTTTTTGAATGACAATTGAATCAATGTGTCCTGCGATTCATTTACAATTCATAACAGTTACATTTATTCGTATATAGTCAAGATTTAAGCCTAAAACTTTGTCCCATGATATGCCTGTGATCCATTGAATTAATGGAGGCAATAGATACATAAATTTCATGGAAAGTTACAAAAACAAATCATTGAGGAGCATGATCTAATAAACTACATTTTGCAAATTAGTTTGCTTTTATTGAATATTTTGAAATCAATTTGGCCAACAAACATAGTATGATTTTAATTAAAAAACACTGAAATAACTATAGTACCATTCTGATTATCCGAAAACGGATTCTCCAAAATTCTCATTCATCCAAAATTTTAAATTTTTTTTAGGATAAATGAGGATATCCAAAATAAATCATAAATTTATTCAAAATTATTTAGGAGCTGAACTGACCTCACAAGTTGAAAAAAAATTCAGCCGCCATGAAAGTAGAATGACAATTGTCCTTATTTCAGGTAACTCCCTCCCCTCTCTCTTTCCATTCCTTCTTTACCTTCCTCTATTGACTTTTCTCTCCAACTTTCCCTCTCAAACTAAGTGCCGCTGTCTCCCAGCTGCAAGCGGTCAGAAGAATCCCTTGCCTGATATCATCGAGGAGAGTAGCCTCCTAGCCGGAGCAGAACTTCTGACTCAGTAGCATTCTCTCCCTCCTCTCCCCTTCCTTCCCTTCTGTCTCTCCTTCCTCAGTGCAACGGAGCTCCCAACAATGAATACACCCCTTGGTCTACTATCACACACTCACACCAGACTCCCCGATGTGTGTGTGTGTGTGTGTGTGTGTGTGTGTGTGTGTGTGTGTGTGTGTGTGTGTGTGTGTGTGTGTGTGTGTGTGTGTGTGTGTGTTGGGACTTGGGAGTCAGGAGCTATGGCAGGGGTGTCAAACTCAAAATCACGGAGGGCCAAAATTAAAAACTTGGACTAAGTCGAGGGCCGAACTAAATATTTATTGAAAATTTTCAACAACATCTGCATGTTTTCTCTTCTTTCAACATATGTAATGTTAAACTTTAGGATATAACTTTAGGAGGATAATGTTACAGGTCAGGAGTAGGTAGCTCAAGTTCACCCTTTGCTTGACCTGAGGGAAACATATTTGGTCCCTGTGGAGATGTAGTCAACATTCACAGGCTGTGTCCATTTTGGCCTGCATCAGGACTCAGCATTTCCTGCTCACTCCTCAGGCTCTAGGTCTCTATTCACCCTCGACCCACCATCCCTCTACCTGACCAGTCCTTTACCCAACCTCTACTCACCCCTCACTCCACTCGCTCTGCCTCTACCCACCCCATCCTATACACGCCCCTCTACTGCCTCTCCCCTCAACCTGTTCCTCCCTCTACCTGTCTCTCACCCTCTAATCACCCCTCCCCTACTCGTCCTGCCCTTCCCCTTTTATCTCTTCCCTATCCACCCCTCCTTCTACTCATCCCTCCCTCTAACTGCCCCTCGCACCACCATAACTTCTCCTGCCCATTACTCCTCACCTACACCCTCTGCCCACCCCTGCTTTCCCACCCACTCAGGCCCAGCGCGCTGCCGATCAGCCTTTGCGGAACAGTGGGGGCCGTGCGCAGCCTGCCATGTCCGTCGCGCTGACAGGAAATCACAGATGCTCGCCAATCCACCGCACCGCTCGACAGGTGGGAGAAGTGACTGGTTGTGCGGGGAGCCTTCCAACTGGCTTGCTGGCTGATGACATCGACAGACTTCTCGTGTTACAATTTTGTTTTCCCCGTTCTCAAAGTTTGCACGGTCAACCTGCAACACTCTTGCTCCCTCCGCGTCCCGTGGATCTGATGCCCGGGTGTTGTTAGGATTCCCAGCAGAAGGTTTGTGGAACTTTACCATTCTGGATTCCTTTTTGAGAATATTCTGGCCATCTTTTAAGGGGGGTGGTTTTAGGGGGGAGGGGAGTTAGGGGGTGGGGAAGGATGTGCAATGAAGGGGGAGGATGGTGGGGGTGACATTACCAAAAAACAGCATCGGCTCTCGCTGCAGGGCGGGCCACCTCTAATACATTTTTGAAATGATCTTGCGGGCCAAATATAATTATATCGCGGACCAAATTTGGCCCGCGGGCCAGAGTTTGACATGTGTGAGCTATGGTAACCGGGGTGACAGAAGCATGCAAACTCACCAGTGAGTTTGGTCAGTCTTGGTGATCAGCAGCGGCACTGCGGCCAGCATTTTCTTTGGTGAGAATTAAACATTCTTTTACTGCGTAAAAAGCCATCCCTTGTTGTTTGTTGTGGTTTAAGTGCAAGAAAAGTGCAGAGAACAAAACAAAGGACTCTACATCACCTTTGTTGACCTCACCAAAGCCTTCGACACCGTGAGCAGGAAAGGGCTTTGGCAAATACTAGAGCGCATCGGATGTCCCCCGAAGTTCCTCTACATGATTATCCAGCTGCACGAAAACCAACAAGGTCGGGTCAGATACAGCAATGAGCTCTCTGAACCCTTCTCCATTAACAATGGCGTGAAGCAAGGCTGTGTTCTCGCACCAACCCTCTTTTCAATCTTCTTCAGCATGATGCTGAACCAAGCCATGAAAGACCCCAACAATGAAGACGCTGTTTACATCCGGTACCGCACGGATGGCAGTCTCTTCAATCTGAGGCGCCTGCAAGCTCACACCAAGACACAAGAGAAACTTGTCCGTGAACTACTCTTTGCAGACGATGCCACTTTAGTTGCCCATTCAGAGCCAGCTCTTCAGCGCTTGACGTCCTGCTTTGCGGAAACTGCCAAAATGTTTGGCCTGGAAGTCAGCCTGAAGAAAACTGAGGTCCTCCATCAGCCAGCTCCCCACCATGACTACCAGCCCCCCCACATCTCCATCGTGCACACAAAACTCAAAACGGTCAACCAGTTTACCTATCTCGGCTGCACCATTTCATCAGATACAAGGATCGACAATGAGATAGACAACAGACTCGCCAAGGCAAATAGCACCTTTGGAAGACTACACAAAAGAGTCTGGAAAAACAACCAACTGAAAAACCTCACAAAGATAAGCGTATACAGAGCCATTGTCATACCCACACTCCTGTTCGGCTCCGAATCATGGGTCCTCTACCGGCATCACATACGGCTCCTAGAACGCTTCCACCAGCGTTGTCTCCGCTCCATCCTCAACATCCATTGGAGCGCTTTCATCCCTAACGTCGAAGTACTCGAGATGGCAGAGGTCGACAGCATCGAGTCCACGCTGCTGAAGATCCAGCTGCGCTGGGTGGGTCACGTCTCCAGAATGGAGGACCATCGCCTTCCCAAGATCGTGTTATATGGCGAGCTCTCCACTGGCCACCGTGACAGAGGTGCACCAAAGAAAAGGTACAAGGACTGCCTAAAGAAATCTCTTGGTGCCTGCCACCGCCAGTGGGCTGATAACGCCTCAAACCGTGCATCTTGGCGCCTCACAGTTTGGCGGGCAGCAACCTCCTTTGAAGAAGACCGCAGAGCCCACCTCACTGACAAAAGGCAAAGGAGGAATAACCCAACACCCAACCCCAACCAACCAATTTTCCCCTGCAGCCGCTGCAACCGTGTCTGCCTGTCCCGCATCGGACTTGTCAGCCACAAACGAGCCTGCTGCTGACGTGGACTTTTACCCCCTCCATAAATCTTCGTCCGCGAAGCCAAGCCAAAGAAACATTGATACAAGTGATTTGCTGTTGCTACTGGACTGTTTTTAAAATTGACCAGTTATCTGAAAAAGCTGTTTATCTGACATAGGCCTGGTCCCAACTATTTTGGATAATTGGAGTTGTACTGCATTTAACCTTATTTCTTGCTGTATCAGGCAATATATCATTTGCTTCACTAATTTTGGTTGGTTTATCATTTAGAACCATATAGCAGTGAAATGATCTATTTTAGAGGGTTGGACAGATTTCTGACCATCTGTCCCCATGCTGCAGAAGAAAACATTTTAGATCTGAATACCTCCAGGTGAAGTTGAATGGAAGACCAAGGTCATGAGTTATACATGTTCCTCATTGCAATGTCTCCAGCAGATGTTAAATCTAGATGACTGCAATGAATTTGATGAAACAACTTGTGAACCCAATATCCATTTTAAACTACTTGTATTGGAATATAAGTTTTATGAGTTGAAATCAAAGCGTACTACTGCAATTCAATACATTAATTAGCGTAAAATACATTTAGTGACACAGGTTGATGTCAGAAATGTTTAACTTTGATGCATCATAAATGCAGTGGGCTTTTGCACGACTATATTTGACTAGTTTCTAACAAAAAGGCAGAAATTAGCAATCACAATTTCCTCAGAATGATCAAAAGCAGTTTTCAATGAACCATTTCATGTTTTTGTAAACATTTGTGTGAATAAAATATTCTCTTCCTTGGCATTGTCACAATTTCTCCTTGCATTTACAAATATTGTGGCTGAACCCAAGTCACCCAGCAAATATGCAATGGGAGTTCTTATTGGGCTGGCACATGTTGCATGTTGTTCAGTTGTATTCCCCTCTTTGGGCCATGAAGAATAGAATCAGGGTTGTGAGTCAGGTTAAAATCAGAGGTTGTGTCAGTGTCTGTCAGTGCCCACCATTCATTACGCCCACCTTGAAAATTTCTATTGGACCAGTGGTTCTCAACCTTTTTCTTTTCACTCACATACCAATTTATGGTATTACCCTATGCCATAGATGCTTAAGGTGGTATGTGGAAAGAAAAAGGTTGAAAACCACTGTATTAATGTTACATAATTGACTTGTTATGTGCATGGCTTCATAACTCCAAAATTGGGCCAATGACAACTTTTCTCAAGCAAAATATTTCAGTAACAATCGGATCTAGAGCAGTGATTCTCAACCTTTCCTTCCCACTCACATTCCACTTTAAGCAATCCCATTCTAATCACTGAGCACTTATGGCATAGGAATTACTTAAAAGTAGTATGTGAGTGGAAAGGAAAAGGTTGAGAACCACTGCATTAGACCCAATTGTTACTGAAATATTTTGCTTGAGAAAAGTTGTCATTGGCCCAATTCCTTTGGAGTTATGAAGCCGTGCACATAACAAGTCAATTATGTAACTCCACCAAATCCCTTTCCCTGTTCCAACCACATATTAATGTCAACCTTTCCTTTCCATTCAGCATATGCTCTCCCGTTTTGATCAACAACATGGTTACATTTCTCTTAATTTTCCCTAAAAATCACGTTCAATTGTCCTGCTCACCATAATTCTGGCCTGGTTCAAATCAAAAACATTCTTTGTGACTGCTGCTGGAACCTTAACTCTCTGCCTTCTCTCGATGGCGAGCAATGCAGATAGCCACACCATTCATCTTTTATGATTTATCTGATAAACATTTTTCTCACTTGCAGCTGCCTGCCTGTTTTTGCTTATACCTGACGAAGGACTAGGCCCGAACGTATGGTTGGCCTTCACTTCCTATGGATGCTGCCTGACCTGCTGAGTTTTTCCAGCATGTTTGTGTATTGTGCTGATTGATAATGATGCCTTTGTGTACTTTTTCAAGGATGAGTTCATAAAACTCCGATAATTTTTAATTATTTCTCCTAATTACTGCAAATGTGATTGCAAGCAGCACAGCATGCACTGAAACATTAAATCAAATAAAGAAACTTCTGAGATTTCCACGTTAAATTGTACACGCAAAGAAATCTTTGACAGTTTCATGAAAAATTATTGATCTACTATAGTTTGTTACACAAAATCCAGGTCACAAAGACATTAACAACATAACTTTGAATTTTTAAAATAATATTGTGGCTAAAATTTGGCAATGTTGACGTTAACACACAAGCAGCGAAGAGACAGGAACTGTTAACAAAATGGAGTACAAGGTGGAGTATTCAGATTGTCTTATAGCATTATGAAAAAATAATTACTCCTCATAAAGTCAACAAGCAAATCTCATTCAAAATTCATGTTAAGATAGTGAAAGTGAATTGCAGAGATGTGTTGACCAAAATTAAATAGATTTTAAAGGATTTCTAATCTTGAGCCAGATGAGGTCATTTGGTTTGAATTCATCAACATTTCCTCCTACTTTTTAAACTCCCCCCAAATTCCCCATAGTCTGGATGAAAGGTTGAGCATTATTATTGGCTCCTTGCTTTGGAGAACCTTGGTCAGCTACTAATTCATTAAGAACATTTTTGAAGTTTTATCTTTCCATAAAATCATAATGGAATCAAAACAAAATTCTTGCATTTGGATCTTGAACTTGCAACATCTCTAAAGACAATCATCTCATTAAATATGGGTGAACTTGGCAGATTCTGGCAAGAAATCTCTTAATAGCAATGTTAAATGAATATTGTTCTAAAATGATAATGGCCGATTCGCTGCTTTGAAATTTTACCTGATTGGAGCACCTTTGGCCTGTGCTGGTCTCAGCATGACAGTTATTGTGGTTGCTGTTTCATTAAGAACTGCATCTTCATAGTCAGGTAAAGTCGGAGCTGTTGAGATTAATTATTTTTTTTTAAAATTCATCGATAATTCAAGAAAACATCTTCTGGCTACCTTCTAAATCAAGATGAATTATCTGAAAGATTGTGGAACGTACAAATGGTAAATATCAATGGGTCTACTCAAAGATCATTCAGATCAAAAAGTGTTAATATTTAATATCTTGTAGGCAAGCTTACATTTTCTCTCGGAAAAGGACGAAACATAATCTGTACTTTCTATTATCAAGAAGCAGCTGCTTTGGAAAATAACTCAGAACCTCTTCCCCTTGGGAAAATTAGCCTTGGTTCACTGCTTCCCTCACAGCGTGACTAACATTAAGAACTGGTCATATGTTGGAATCAGGATACATCTCAGGACCTTGACTGCTAAAAATAAGTTACTAAATATGAATTGGAACATTTTTAAAATAAATTATAAAAAATGGATTTAAACCTAAAATAAATGTTGGGAAATACATATGTAGGTCAAGGTGTTTGATTCAAAACCTATAGAACATAAAATATAGGAACCTACAGCACAGTACAGGCCCTTCAGCCCACAATGTTGTGCTGACCTAATAACCTAATCTAATGGCAGCCTAGAATATCTCTCCGCCATAACTCCATTTTTCTTGGATCCATGTACATCTAATAGTCTCTTAAAAGATCCTATTGAATCTCCTCCACCACTGTTGCCACAATGCATTCCACGCACCAATCACTCTCTGTGTGACAAACCAGCTTCTCACATCCCTCAATACTTACTCCATAGCACCTTAAAACTGTGCTCCCCTCGTGTTGGCCATTTCAACCTTGGGAAAAAGCTTCTGGCTTTTACCTCATCATTTCATTTGATTAGTGAACATGCATCACGAAGGACACAATGCCTTTCTTTTTGAGAAAATACATACCTTTGATATGATAAGCAAAATTTGTGACAACTACCTTTATTGACCAATGATTTTTTATATAAAAATCATATTTCCCTAAACTCATTCACATAATTTTTAAAAATTGCACATTATTAAACAATTTGACAAAAAACTGCATAATAATGTTTAAAATTTCTTTATAAATTTAAGATAATTTTGATAATAAAAATTTTTAAAAAACCAATAACATCAATAATTTTAAGGAAATTCTGAACATTAAATTTTTTAATTTACACATGCAGCATGGATACAGGCCATTTCGGCCTTGTGAATCCATGCTGCCAATTTACATCTTGATTCATTTTGAACAATGGGAGGAAACCAGAGCACCTGGGAAAACCCATGGGAATATCATACAAACTTGTTACAGACAGCGTGGGATTCGAAACCCAGTCCCATCCATTAAAACTTTTGATAAGGTCAACACTTGATAAAATGGGATACAAATTATAATCAGAAATTACAAATTCATTGCCAACACGACTGACCGATCAGGATTAGCGGAATAGTGGTAAATATCAATGGCAATATATATGCATTAATAGGGATGTGGCTTCAAGATATTCCAACTATATATACCCTTTATATAGTCAAATTCAAATTGAAGGAGAATAAGAAAGAGATGAACAGGTACATTTTGATAGTTTATTATAAAACATTTTCTCATATAATATACTGTGACAGATTATATCATATTTTATATTATATATAGATATGTTTTTGAAGGAGATAGATTGTGGGGGTTGAATGTAGGTCACAAACAAACACAAACACTCACAAAACAGATCTCATTTAAAATGCAAGAGCTTTGCTCAAACCAGACACTTCAGGCCCAGAGCCTTTGTAAAGACAGTAAAAACTGGTTTGCTAAAGATTTTCATAAGGAGATGCAAATACAAGAACCTGAGCTCAAGAGACTTCACAAGTAGGTGATAATTGGACATGCTATGCAGTAATGGATTATTGTTTTGAAAGCAACAGATGAACGTGCTCAGAAGTTTGGGTCAAGTGCTGCAATTTGTCTGGTTGCAGTTTGCTCTTCTAAGAAGGTCATGTGGTTTTGAGAGAGGGGGAGTAGACCAAACAGGCTTTCTCTAAGAGAGAGAGTTGGTTTCTGCAGTTATGGCAAGCTGGCAGATTGAAGAAACCCCATTTTGAAGACAGGTTGTGAGTTCTGAGTTCAGCCTGTTGAAAACCTTTGTGGTCCATACAAGAGGAAATGGGTGGCTAGAGAGTTTCACCTGAAATAAGGGAAACAAAAGGATCTCTGTGGTGACATGCAGAAGAAGAGGTCATCATTTAAAAAACCCTGATAGGGCAAGTTTCTTTGGCAAGACACTGAAGTGGCTGATTAGAGGGAATCAGTTTATGTCTGTCCAATGAGCAATAAATCTCTCTCTGAAACCAACAAGAACCTTCCTGAGTAGTAACCAATTACCTTTAAGCACCAGAGCTTTGTGAAAATTCATAAATATTAAATTCTGTGCACAGTATAAGAATTGCCTGATACCGATGAACATGGAGGAGTGAGAAGTGAGATTGGACTGTGAATCAAAGAAATTTTCTGAACCTACACATATTCCATACACATGTGCTTAGAATTAGAAGGGGGTTAAGTAAATAGTAATCAGTTAAAATTTCATCCTGTTTTGATGTTTAAAGAAAATTAAAAATGACTTTTGTTTAAGTAACCATTTGTCTTGGAGAATTTCTATTGCTCCTGGGTTTTGGGGTCCTCTGGGCCCATCATAACACAAAGACCAAAAATCAAATAAAATTCATTCACTTCCACAACTTCTGTGCAACTGTGGTGCGCATGCGTGCGCGCGCGCACACGCACACACACACACACACACACACACACACACACACACAGCCCATTAAATTTTAAAAGTTTGAAAGTATTTGAAGTCTGGATTTTTAGACTTTTACTGTAATATTATTTATTTCAATTTTTACAAAGCTTTTTGACTTACCAGATATATTAGTTGTAATGTTGACGTCTGCAGCTGGACCAAATCCTTTCACAGTGCTCGCCTTAATAAAGAACTGGTAGGTGGTCCCAGGATCCAGATGTGTGAAAACATGGTGTGTGCTGTTCCACAGTTTAGACACTGTTTGAATAGAGCCAGCTACTTGAACAGCAGGGTCAAATGATCTAATGCTGCTGTAACTGACCTGTCAGAACATTTAAAAAAAAGTTCTCAAATAGAAGATGGAACATGTAATTATAGATTTTCTTTGTAGATTCCTTGGGTCCATGCCAAGATGAAGGTTTGTCTATTGATCAGTCACTGTCAAGTTTTCCTGAATTCACTGGAATTTAGAATAATGAGGTAATCTCCAAGAAGCACTCCGTTTTGAAAGGGATAGAACAGGGTATTTGGTGAGGGATTGTTGAAGGAAACAGTCAACATATCAGATTGGAAGTTCAGTTATTTAGAATGCAGTTGGGGAGAAACCGTGGAAGCTCAAAAATTATGCATCAAGAAAGAGGCCGACTTCTAACACAAAGTAAAATAGATATGGGGAAAAAGGGATAAGGGATATGGGCTGGAGAGTGGAAAGAGTCAAGTATTGAATGGGATTGAATGGCTTTTGCGATTACATGGCCTATTGCTTATCATATTCTTCAAATTACTAGACTGAAAAAGCCTCCCATCAAAATGTAGGGAAGGAAAAATTGATAGTTAAGGATATAAAAAGCGACATTGCATAAATGGAATTTCAGGAAGTACTTATTTTCACAAAATAACAAGTTATACAAAATTGTCAATAAAATGAGGTCTGATAGGGTTAAAGGGACAGAAGGCAGATTAATGGTGAACAATTGTTTTACAGAATGTTGGATGTGCCCTCAATATTAAGGGCATTGATCCTTTGTGTACGAACCACTTGAATTTATGTGCAGTAAGTATAAATTTAATATTTGCAGAGAACAATTGGAAAGAGAGCAAATGATGAAGTGCCTAGAAATGTCTCAAATATTACATCCAGAATCTGGTAAAGTGAATAGGCACCTACACTGTAATGTTCAATGTAATGAAATGCTAATGGGATAATAAATTCTGCTTTTGATACCAATTGAACACATGAACAAATTACAAAGGAGGGAAGGAACAGAAGACTTGAATGTTCAAATTTAAAATTTACACGTAGAGCACGGTGATTTTTGAAGGGTGGGAGGAAACCAGAGAACCTGAAGGAAATCCACATGAACTTGTGGAAAACACACAAACTCCTTACAGACAGTGCTGGATTCGAACCTGAGTTGCTGTCCCTGTAATTGCATTGCACTAACCACTATACTGACTGCGCTGCCAAAAGATAAGTTGATCGGATTCTTGGTTTAACGACTAAAGAATGATCAATGGTAAAATTAGGAAAAAAAAATGTTTCAGCTCCAGCTTGAATATTAGGTTTTTTGGATTTCAGAATTTTTCCCTCGCTAGTCCTATTTTATTAACTCTTGTTGCAGGATACAGTTTTAAGGATTGGCACAGATTGGGCATTAAATGTTTTAAAGAACTTTTAATTCAAAATGATTTTGCTTCTTTTGAACAATTGGTAATTAAATTTAACTTACCAAACATACATTATTTTTAGATATTTACAGGTTAGACATTTTGTTCAATCTCAGACCCCTGATTTTTTGCAAATTCCTGAGGAAAATATTCTTCATTTACATTTTTGATTTACAACTTTCTCATAAAGGTTCAATATCTCTTATTTATAACAATTTTCTTGATTTAAGAATGGTTTAAGATTTATCAATGATTTAAGATTTATCAATAATTCTAAAGATCAAATTAGAACCATGCCCTTTCGTTGCTTTGTTTGATTTTTCTCGAGAAGAGGATATATTCTTGACTTCAACCCAAGAAAGAACTTTAGCTTTTACCTTGTTGATAGCTAGTTGAGCAATTTTAATGAAATGAAAAGTTAACTCTCCACCCACTCATACACATTGGTTACATGATATTATGCCTATTTAAGCTTTGAGAATATTAGATACAACATTAAAGAAATATTTCATTTTGACAGGATGTGGGGACCATTCATAGATTACTATCATAATTGGAAGATTCAAGAAGTCTGGATGCTCTGAAGACTCTCTGTCTGGTGTCTGAGAATTGCTATTTGATCTATATCTTTACAATTTTACAAATTAACCTTAGAAGAAGGAGTTAGTCAGATAATTTTTCTTTTCTTTTATCTTTTTTTAAGATTAATTAGTTAAACATGGGTTTAAATATGGTTTATCATGGATCATATCATTAATTAAGATAGAATTTACCCTTTGTTTATATAAAGGGATTGTTTAATTTTGTCTTATCTATTTTTTAAAATCCAGAATCGTACTAGAATATATTATGAGAAAGGGATAAACTGTTAAATACCATATTTATAGAATTTAATGTCTTAAAGAAATAAGCCAGATAAACAATTATAGATAGGTTTTTGATTTACATTATATGATTAATATATGATATGACCTGTTATTTGTTATTATTACATGACTTTGTATGTAGGATTTATATATTAAACTCAATACAAATATTTTAAAAAGAAGAATGGCCTCGTTAGTTAAGATCAAGAAAGACTGGGAACAGGATGTGAGTCTTTCATTCTCTGATGAGGTTTGGGATTCCATTTGTAATTTGATTAATACGACCTCCCTTTGTGCATAACATTGCTTATTGCAATTTAAAGTGGTCCATAGAGTACATATGTCTAACGTTAAATTATCTAATTTTTACTTTGATATAAATCTTCTATGTGGCAAATGTAAAATTGCTGAGGCTTCTTCGATTCACATGTTTTGGACTTAGCCTTGTTTTGAAAAAAAATTGGGAATATATTCTTCAAATATTATCAATGATTCTTAAGATTAAATTGAAACCTTGCCCTTTAATTATTATTTTCAGATCATTTCAAGATTATGATGTTTTACAGACTTCAATTCAAAATCAAATTTTATCTTTTACTTTATTAATAGCCAGATGTGCAATTTTGATTAAACAGAAAGATAATACTCCACCTACCCATACATTGGTTAAATTATATAATGTCTTGTTTAAGTTGAGAAAAAAATTAGATATGCCATTAAAGATTCAAATACTAACTTCATAAAGACATGGGGCCCTTTCATGGACCATTATCATAATCTAAAGTTTTAGGGTTATCATATCTTTTGATGCTGTGCTGTCTGTTTCCAGGTTGTCGTCATTTGATATCTGCATATTAGATTTTTTTTCCAACCTTGTATAGTGGCAGGGGTTTTGGATTTATGGTTTTTTTCTTTCTTTTCTTGTAATTTGTATTTCACTATATAATTGTACTGTTTAATTTTTATTTATTATCATAAACCTTAATAAAAATATCTTAAAAAGGAATATTATGCCCAAATGCAGGCACCACACATTCAGATGGTTCCTAGACCTTTGCAGAGAGCACAGAAGAGATTTAGCAGGGATGAAATGACCTGAGCTGTTCCTTCACAGCTTGAAAGTCATGGGGTACCATGACTTAAGAGAGTTGGAAAAATGTCCACTGACAAGAGGATTCACAAGATCAAGGATTTAAAGCATTGCAAGACATGCTGAATTCTCTTTTTCCTTAATGAGCTGCAAAGATCTGAAGAGGGATTAATAGATTTTGTTCCTGGCACAGACATGATAGACCAAATATCTTGGTACTCTGTAAAGGGGAGAATCATGTTCACTTATAGCCTTCGACCTCCACACATCACTGGACGTGCTGGTGTACCAGGCCTCCTGTTCCATCATTGGACTTGGCAGTGGAGTGCAGATACTTTGAGAGGGGCCAAATGCACCATATCTGAACTCTCAGCTTTACTCATTTAAATAGGGAGACTGATCTTACAGAAAAAGGCAAGTTCAAGTCAGTATTTGAGTCATTTCATGACCCAACAATAAACATTTTATTTTACAAAGTAATTTTTTTAAACAGGGACAGGGCTTTATGATATGCAGCCAGAGGTCAAGCTCCATATGCTTGGATCCAGTCGGCTTCACAGGAGACAATTGGGTAAAGAGTCAGTTTGTTCGGCCCTCCAGATTATAATGAACAAAGATAAAGGGAAAGAGCATTGGCAGAGCAACAGCCAGAGTTCGGCATGATGAGGTCCATTTTATTTCCATCAACATGTGAGAGCAGCTCAGAGTGTAGAACTAAAAAAAATGATACTAGAGGATGGTCACTATCACCCAGGGCATCTGTGCCAATATCTATCTTCCAGCATTTGCTTCAGTATATTTTCTGCAGGTTATGGCCAATTCAAGTACATATCTAAATACTTTTCAAGTGTGATGAAATTCCAGACACATTCCACCCTCAGGTGTAAAAAAAAGTTTTCTCAACTTCCCTCTTATTTTTCAATTGTTCACTTTGAATCCAAGTCTCCATGAAATAGCTCCTTCCACCTCAATTTAATCTCACATAAGCCTCATCTGTTCTAGGAAACTGACCCCAGTTAATCCAATCGTCCCTCAAAGATAGAAATGAAGGATTATTCCTTCTGATCAAGACAACATGATTCCTACTTGAGGATAAATTTATTTTTGGTTTCAGCCCATTTACAGGGTAGTAGGATCATGGAAATTGAATATAAAGCATGATTCTTATCGGACCACTCATCTCTTGTATTGAATACTAATATGCCATATAAGGAGGTTTATAGGTGGTGTCTTAAAACATTACTATTAAAAAGGCTGGAGTTTTGTAACTTTATTCATACCCAAATAACTACATAATGTGAGACCAACTTTAATTCTATTGTGGATAAACATCTTCTATGGGACATGTTAAAAGCATATTTGAGAAGTAAAATAATTAATTATGTGTCCAGGATTAATAAAGAATATACAAGGGAAGTAGAAAAGGAGATTACAGCTTTGGAAAAGGACCTTCAACAAGTGGGCTCTGATGTTAAAAATAGACTTTAATTAATAAAAATCTCAAATATAATACAATATACACATATAAAATGGAAAAAAAAATGATAACATGATCTTTACAGAAATACTATGAGCTATGGTCTGCTCCAAGCAGTTGAAGGCAGAACAAACCTCCAGAACAATAAATGTGATTAAGCTAGACTCGGACAGGATCTCTTACAAACTGGAGAACATAAATAAAGCTTTCAAGCAATTTTATGTTAATTTATATAAATCTTAATTGGTGGGGGATTTAAATAAAATTGAGAGTTTCTTCTCACAATTGGATCTCCCAAATTTGAATTTAGAAGAAAAGGTGGGTTAAATGCTTCCTTTACTCACATTGAGATAGGGGATGCATTGGCCTCCTTGCAAAATAATAAATCTTTGGGAGAGGATAGATTTCCACTGGAATTTTATACAGAATTTAAAGATTTATGAATACCTCTGTTTATGGAGGTAATTCACACTCTCCTGGAGTCCTTTTTGACAGCAATTATGGTGATTCCCAAAAAAGACAGGAATCCATAAAATCATCATCTCATATGCCCATATCACTTTTGAATATAGACTATAAGATTATTGCCAAAGCCTTGGCAAATAGATTGGCAAATTATTTGCCTAAATTAATACATTCTGATCAAACTGGCTTTGTGCAGGGGAGGCAATCAGCAGAGAATTATGCAGATTGTTCAGTATGATACATCTGGCTCAAGTTGTAGAGAAAGCCTTTGAATAAAATGTCCCACTCCAGTCTGTCAGAGTGTTGGAAGAATTTGGACTAGGACAAACATTTATTAATTGGGTTAGAGCTCTATACTCTGAGCCTAAAGCTAAAGTAGTAACTAATGGTCAAATTTCATTAGTATTCCCACTATCCAGATGTAGCAGACAAGGTTGTCCTTATCTCCAGCTGATGTGACCTCACAGGTTGGAAAAGAAAAATCACTTGACATGAAATTAAAATAACGATTGTCCTCATTTCAGGTAACTCCCTCCCCTCTCTCTTTCCATTTCTTCTCCCCTGCTGACTTTTCTCTCCAACTCTCTGTCTTAAACTGCATGCCAGCAAGTCTCCCAACGAGTGGTCAGAAGAATCCCTTGTCCTAGCAGGAACTGGAACTTCGGGCTCCAGGGCAGCAGTGGGGACTTCAAGCTCCTAGGCAGCAGCTGGGACGTGGGGTTCCCGGTGGCAGCAGGGACATGGGGTTCCCGGTGGCAGCAAGACTCGGGGATCCGGGTAACAGTGAGGACGTTGGGTTCCCAGGCAGCAGCAAGGACCTCGGGCTCCGATGTAGGAGTGGGAATCTCAGAGGGGAGGTGTCGGTGATTGGTGGTGGCCAGCATTTTTTTGGTGATAATTAAACATTATTTTAATGCTTAAAAAGCCTTCCCTTTTTGTTTGTTACTGTTTAAACATTGTTACAAATGATTTGCTGTTGCTACTGGGCTGCTTTTTAAAAAAGTCCAGTTCTCTGAAAAAAAAAACGTTTATCCCCGTCCTGACCATTTCGGATAATCGGAGTTGTACTGATTACATTGGATCCTTTTGTTCCTTCCATCATTTTGGGAAAGTTCCAGAGGGGCACACTTCCAACAAAATTTTCCTTAATTTGATCTTTTAACACTAAATATCTGAGTGAATTAAGTAGTGCAGGAAAGGAGGCTCTGGGCAGATAGAAATTCCTTCCATTAGAGTCCCTTGATTACCTTCAGACCCGGAAAGAATTTTGCTGCTGTTCCACAATTGATGCTAGAAAGTCTCAGGGGTGTCAATAGGTCTCAGAGTGCAGCTACCAAGAGCATCTGGAATTCTGCACATGACACAAGTATAGTTAGGCTGCCCAATGAATGGTCAGATAATGTGCATCTGAGGGGAGGGTAAAAACATCAAAGTAGAATTGAGTAATCACCAAATTTATATTACCTCATATTGAGTGATGATACCATTTGCTTCAACAGGTTCACTCCAGTGCAGGAAGATTTTGTCTTCAAAAGGTGTTCCTTTCAATGAATGACTAGGTATGGGACCGGGTACTATAAGGCAAAAGTGTAGAAATACCTTAATGTAGATTATCTAGTGAATAAATAAATTAGACACCAAAAGCAATTCATTCCTCATCCACAGGACTTGCCACATTTCATTCAAAAAGTTTTCATAAATACAACATAATTATTTGACAGATTGGGTGACATTAATGCAATTCATCAAACATCAACAGCAATGTTCCCTCTAACCTTTAGTAGTCAGTGTACACAAAAATCTTAGGTTGTGTAATTTTGTTTTCCTGTGATAAATGGATGTGTGCACTGTATGTCTATGCAAATGTGAACTTGAATTGTTTCAAGATAATTTTGGCACAGCCTTTCTCATGGCTAATCAAACTGGATTGGCATGTTTTAATATAATACAGGTATGACTGCATTCTAGGAAGTAACATATTTAGTTAAGATTACTTATTGTTAATGACTATGTTATTTTAGGAAACTGACATTTACTGTGCGCATTAATTTCCTTTGCAAAAACGTGTGTGCGCACGCATGCAGCTTAGAGGGAACAGTGATCAACCGCCTTGATGAAGAGCTTCAACCAAAAATCTCAGCCATTTCTCTTCTCCCACTGATGCTGCTCAACTTTCTGACTTCCTCCGGGAGAATGCCACTTCCACATTCTAGCATCTGCACTCGTACGTGCCTCCAGTATCAAGGGGTTAATGTTTACTTTTGCATGCTAAGATAGCAAATGCAACCGAAAACCAACATTTCACATCATTGAGTTGACGTTGCAGCACAGTTTGTTTTGCTTGTGCATTTTCCAGATTTTAGGTATTGTTTTAATTTGCCTTTGGGAAAACAGTGGCGAGTTGCAGACCTTCCGATGAACGTCCTTCCACACCATTCTTGAGAGGCTATATAGGTTTAGAAAAAAATGATGAAGAACTGCTGTTATAGTTCAAGTTAGGATGTTGATTGGCTTCACTGGAAACTAGCATGCTTCTATGTGCATGCTGACTTTGTTCTTCCTTCCTTATTACACAAGAGGGCTTTCACCCAATCAGGTTAATATCAGCTCTAAACTGAACAGGCCCATCAGTTCTGTGACCCCTCTTCTTTCCCTGGCTGTCAAATTGGTGGTAAAGGTCCTGGTTTGGAAGGCACTGCTGCAATGGCCAAGGTCAGGAACTGCAATGCATCTGGTTCTCAGCACCCACTGCAGCTATTGTGTCCTGATAGTTGAGGCAAAATGCAAGAGGAACTCAGTGGTTCGAGTAGCATCAGTGCAAGGAAAAGAACTGCTGAAGTTTTCGGCCAAAGACCCTGCATGAGGAGTGAGGATGGTGAATGGAACACAGCCAGTATAAAGAGAGGGGCAAGGAGGAAACAGGGGGCAGTCGCTCAAATCACATACTGGATCACCAACAACCAGAGCTTTGCAAACTCCCTCCATCTAATTATGAAGCTTATGTTGTTTTGTTCCTGCCAAAATAGGAAATATCACATTTCTCCACATTATTGCTCATTTGGCAAATCTCAACCCACTCATCTAATGGATTTTTATTTCTCTTCACTCTGACATACATCTTTTGTGCTGTCAGCAATTTCAGTATCCACACATTTAGTACTTCCATCCTAGTGAGTTATCTAAACTGTAATATGCCAAAGGGACACCATATGTCACATCCTGATCCATATATGTCTACTCTGTTTTATGTAAGCTTACCAGTTCTTTATCTCACCTCTGTCATTTCCCACAATTAGCTTTTATTTCCCGCAATAACCTTTGATACATCACTTTATCAGATACCTTCTACTTTGCCAAAAACTCCAATAGATTGGTCAAACATGATATCCCTTTCCCTTACTGACTGATTACCCCAATTTTATTTCCTGACATAACACGTCAGATAATAGCTTCTAATGTTTTCCCAATAAACAGATGTCAAGTTAACTGGTGAGTGGATTGCTACTTTGCAAGTCTTTCTCTTGAAATAAAGGAGCTACTGTCATTTTGTTATCTAATGAAAAGTTCCTGGGAATCAACTGAATATTGGAAAATTAAAACCAATGGATAAGCTTTCACGTGAGCCACTTCTGGCTGAACATGGATTGCAAATGCTGCAGCCTTCTCGTCACCACTCACACTGTTGTCACTGCAGAAGGATATATTTTATGAGACTCATTCTCCTGTTAGCAGTTCAATCATCCACCACTATTCAATTCAAGATGTGGCAGCACTGTTGAGCTTTGTTGTGGGGTCACTTAGCTGTCCATCACATTCTGATTTTGTTTAGCATACTGTTAATGCTCTATTGTAGGTTCATCTGATTGGCCTACCTTGTGCTGCATAACACTACCAAATTTGCTTGAAACTAAGGCAAAGCCCAGGTTCTTACAATTAGTGACTTTCCTCCCCTTTCTTCAAATTGTCTCCACTTCTCATGTGACACAAGCAAGTATAGTGTTTCAAAACTGACAATATATCAGGCCTAGAGAGAATGAAGTCAATATTCTCCCTCACAACTGTTATACTCCAGCTGCAGGAGAAATAAATCGCTATGAAAAACTTGCCCTTCTCATTTCCAACCACTAAATTGTTTTTGCAGCCACTGGTGTACAAAAATCTTGTGAGAGGTATTTCAAAATGATGCCCAAATCTGCACATTGGAGAACAAATCATGGAAGATTAGATGGAAACAATATCATTGTCAAATAGCAACAAGCTACTTTTCTGTAAATGGAAAAATATCCAGTCTCTACCAGGATGTGGTTTTGTTCTTTGGTCCAATTAATTTCTATCAAATGCCTCTTAAATATCTGAATTAACACAGGACCAAAGATCTGATGTTTATTCCTAAAAACAAAAAAAATTAGGCAATCTCCATTTCTTCTGCATAGTATAAATGCTTTAAAATTCCTTTCTTTCATAAGTGCAAATTTGAGGCAGAACTGATGCACTGTATTACTACTATTTCAACGGTGAGGAATGCATTTTAATCTAATAATAACTCCATGAATTTTTTTCCAGTATGTTTCCATTACAAATTCCAGAGCAAAGGTCACTTCTGTACCTTTTATATCATGGGAACTGACTAACCATGTTTCTCCCACAGTACCACTCACTCTGGGAAAAGATTTGCATCTAAACATTTATCCTAACTAAGGGAAACAGCCTTTATTTATTAAAAAGAAATAGCAATGGACTGAATGAAGTGCCATCACTAAAAATAATAGTTAAAAGTTTTACTGCTTATTAGATCATTGCCATTATCTGCAGTTAGAAAACAAAGCTACAATTTAGAGAAGACGAATTTGTCCAACTGATATATAAATAAATTGAGTGACATTGACACAGGTTTGGAGTATTTTCCCTACTAAGTATCCTGAGAGAAAATAATGAAAATCTGCACAATTTAATTTTTATGGTCTATTTCAGATTCTCTCCAACTCTTCCACCATTCCCCAAACCCATTAGTCGTCCTTGTTTTGTGAGTAGATTTGGTTTATTTTTGATTAAACTCATTTTTTTGTTAATAATGTAGACTGTTCTTTAGTCCTGTTCCACCAGTCATGTGATCTAATCTTTGGTCTCAGCTCCAGTTTCCTGTCCAAGCTCCATAATCCTCAATTCTCCTGTCGTCTAAATATCTACGTTAGCTTTTTGGAAGATTGACACCTTTGAAATCCCTGTTTAAAGTCATCTTGTACTAATGAATGGTGTATTGCTTCAGCATGGAGTTCACAAGCATATTCAGAGACTGCTGAGGTTAAGAAATCACAAACCATCCACTAAATTATGCAATTTGTGTTTCAACCATATTTTGAACATTCCATTGAGAACTGTCAACTTCAAAAGCTGTAGGTTCAAAGTACTGAATACAGAATCTTATTTGACATATTACCACAGCATTTTGGATGAAAAAGAATATAATAAATTTCACAATACAATTTAAAATGTAGTTCTTAAGATGTGTTGGCCAATAACTTCCCTCAACCATCAGATTGGGAGTCACGTGATGGAGTAGTGGCCGGTCGGGGAACTCCAGCCCTCTCCAGAAAAGTTAAAAAATGATAGAGAAAAAACAAAGGCACAAACTTAAAAACCAAAACAAAGTGAAAGTAAAAGTGTGAAGACATTGGCAGCGAAGAAAGTAAAACCAAAAACAACGGGAAGAAAAGAAGAAGGAAAGATGTCGGAAGAAGAAGGTGAAGGCCTTACCTGTCCGAAGAGGCCCGCTGCGGAGAGAGAAGCCCGCTCCCTCAGGTCAGTGGAGGTCCCGGGCTCGGGACTACAAAAATGGCTCGCAGACCCGAGTAAAAGTGCGCAACCGCGCATGAAAAAAAAACACACTGACGGGAGGGGGGAACAGCTGCGGAGTCGATCTCCACAGCTGAGAGAGACACCTGCAGCACAGCAGCAGGTGCAGAACCCAGACAATAACGATAACAAGAAAGAAGAGGGTAAAAAGAAAACAAGGAAATAACAGATGGTCAATCCAGAGGAAGAAGAAGAAGAAGAACAGAAAGAAGTGGAAGAAGAAGAGAAAGGCAAGACAATGGATGTATCTTTTTTTAAAGAATATATGGAATCAGTGAAAGAATGGCAATTACAAGAATTTGATGAGATAAAAAGAAGAATTAAGAATGCAGAAGAAATAATGAATAAAATGGAAGTGGCCATATCAGAACTGGCAAAAAGAGTGGAAAATATGGAAAAACGAGAAACATTTGTAGATATGGAAGTAAAATACTTAAAAGAGAAATTAGAAGAATCTAATAAAAAAACTAAAGAAGCACAGGAGCTGTTAGCTCAGAAGATAGATATGATAGAAAACTATAATAGAAGAAATAATATAAAGATAGTGGGCCTTAACGAAGATGAAGAAGGCAAGAATATGAGAGAATTTATAAAAGATTGGATCCCCAGGGTCCTGGAAAGATCAGAATTACAGGAAGAAATGGAAATAGAGAGGGCACATAGAACTTTAGCCCCGAAACCACAACCGCAGCAAAAACCAAGATCCATTTTAGTAAAATTCTTAAGATATACAACAAGAGAAAATATATTGGAGAAAGCAATGAAGAAAGTAAGAGAGGACAAAAAGCCACTGGAATATAAAGGTCAAAAAATTTTTTTCTATCCAGACATAAGTTTTGAACTCCTGAAGAAGAGGAAGGAGTTCAATACAGCGAAAACGATCTTATGGAAAAAAGGATATAAATTTATGTTAAGGTACCTAGCGGTACTTAAAATAATTATTCCAGGGCAACAAAACAGACTATTCTCGGATCCAGAGGAAGCAAGGAAATTTGCAGAACAACTACAAAACAAGCAGAGAGATGAAGACATGTAATAAGAGTAAAAATCTTGTACCCCTTTACACACATACATCTATATGTATATGTGTGTATATATATAGTGTGCATACATGAATGTATCCGTATTTAGAGGAAAATATATAGAGTATAGACAATAATTAATAAGGGGGGGAAATGGAATAGAGGGAATAAGGAGGGAATTAAAAGAGTGACCTTTGTTACATATGAAAATTGAAATCTTTTCTGGGGGCGCTGGGTGGGGAGGAGTTACGGTCACTGCAAAATCAGCTGACGTTTGCGAGTGAATTCGCAAATCCAAATGGAGAGGGGAGATGTGGTTGTCCGACAAGGGATAAAGGACAACTCAGGAGGGGGAGGCGAGATTGGGGTTAAAGAAGTTTTAAATAGGAGAATAGGGAAAATGTTTGATGTTTTAGAAATGTTGTCTTATAAAGTGTTCAAAACAAGAAAGCAGAAATGGATAAGAAGGAAAGGTAATGATGGAGAAACGGAAAGGGAAGATAAACAAAGTATAAAATGGCTACGCTGAACTATATGACTTTAAATATTAACGGAATACATAACCAAATTAAAAGGAAGAAACTGCTAAATTTACTGAAAAAAGAAAAAATTGATATAGGATTTGTGCAAGAAACACATTTAACTGAATTGGAGCACAAAAAATTAAAGAGAGATTGGGTAGGACACGTAACAGCAGCGTCGTATAATTCAAAAGCAAGAGGGGTAGCTATATTAATTAGTAAAAATGTGCCAATTAAAATAGAAGAGGAAATAATAGATCCAGCAGGGAGATATGTAATGATAAAATGTCAGATATATTTGGAGTTTTGGAATCTACTCAATGTATATTCACCTAACGAAGAAGATCAAAAGTTTATGCAAGATATTTTTTTGAAGATAGCAGATACGCAAGGGAACATATTAATAGGAGGGGATTTCAACCTGAATTTGGATTCAAATATGGACAAAACTGGGAAAAAAATTAACAGAAAGAACAAAGTAACCAAATTTATAATTAAATCGATGGAAGAAATGCAACTTTTGGATATATGGAGGAAACAACACCCAAAGGAAAAGGAATATTCATATTACTCGGCTAGACATAAAACATACTCAAGAATAGACCTATTTTTGATATCAGCTCGTATGCAAGATAGAGTAAGAAAAACAGAATATAAAGCTAAAATATTATCGGACCATTCACCCTTAATATTGACAGTAAAGTTAGAGGACATCCCTCCAAGAATGTATAGATGGAGATTAAACTCCATGTTACTCAAAAGGCAGGATTTTAGAGAATTCATTGAAAGACAAATTAAAATGTATTTTGAAATAAACACGGAATCAGTGAAAGATAAGTTTATACTATGGGATGCAATGAAAGCGTTCATTAGAGGGCAAATAATAAGTTATGTAACCAAGATGAAGAAGGACTATAATCAGAAAACAGAGCAGTTAGAAAGGGAAATAGTAAATATAGAAAAAGAATTAGCAATGAAGGAAGATACAACTAAAAGAAGAGAATTGGCAGATAAAAAAATAAAATATGAAACACTACAAACATATAAGGTGGAGAAGAATATAATGAAGACAAAACAGAAATATTATGAACTAGGGGAAAAAAATGCACAAAATTCTAGCATGGCAGCTCAATTTTAGTTAGAAATTCAATTATTTATTCAAAGTATTGCAAAAATTCAGTTTATCAGAGAAGTATATTAATTGGATTAAAGCATTATATAAGGGACCATTGGCGAAAGTGACAGTAAATGGATATGTATCAAAGCAATTTAACTTAAGCAGGTCAACACGGCAGGGATGCCCACTATCACCTTTATTGTTCGCGTTAGCTATAGAACCACTAGCAGAATTGATAAGAACAGAAAATAATATAAAAGGGATAAAAATAAAAGACAAGGAATATAAAATCAGTTTATTTGCGGATGATGTTATAGTATACTTAACAGAACCAGAACTATCAATAAAAGAATTATTTAAGAAATTGAAGGAATATGGAGAAGTGTCGGGTTACAAGATTAACGTAAATAAAAGTGAAGCAATGCCTATGAATAATGCGGATTTCTCAAAATTTAAGAAGGAATCACCATTCAGATGGCAAGTGCAAGCAATAAGATACCTAGGTATACAAATAAATAAAAACCTCGGCCAACTATATAAACTCAATTATTATCCACTAATGAAAAAATTACAGGACAATTTAGAGCATTGGAAAGATTTACCACTAACACTAATAGGAAGGATAATCAAAAGATTTATAACAAATATGTATATTAAACTGCAAGAAAAGGAGAATGAGGAAACAAATGGTAAAACTAAACAAAAATGGGAACAAGATTTAAATATAAAGATAAAAAAGGAAACATGGGAGAAGTTATGTTCTGGAACGATGAGAAATACAATAAATACGAGGTTACGTATGATACAATATAACTGGATACACAGGCTATACATTACACCTCAAAAGTTAAATAAATGGGACCCAACAGTATCTGATAGATGTTTTCGATGTAAAAAAGAAATGGGAACAACAATTCATGCAATCTGGACATGTGAGAAAGTAGAAAAATTTTGGGAAGATCTAAACCAAATATTAAATAAAATTACAGAAAACAATATACCAAAGAATCCAGAGATCTTCCTCCTACTTAACATAAAAAACAAAGAATTTGGAATTGATTTGGAGGATGCACAAAAAAGATTTGTTAAGATAGCTCTAGCCGTAGCAAAAGAATGTATTATGTCAACCTGGAAATCGGAAGATAATTTGAAAATACAACAATGGTATATAGAAATGAATAAATGTATTCCATTAGAAAAAATAACATATAGTTTAAGAAATAATATTGAAATATTTGAACAAATATGGGAGCCTTACATGAAACACAATAGCAAAAACCTACCGGGGACATTCACTACCTAAATTAACGAAAGGAGAAGGAAATGAAAAGAATTGACTCAGTGGAATTTCTTGTTTATTTTTATTGAATGACAACATTGTTTGACTGGTTTAATGTATCCTAGATTTTGTACTTTAAATGGACGGGAGGGGGGAGGTAGGGAGGGTGGGATGGGAGGAGGGAGGGGAGAGAAAATGGCACTGTATATATTTGAAAAGGAAAAAGTATGTATCATGGTTAATGTGGTTTATGGTGTGAAAAATAAAAAATTTTAAAAAAAACCATAATTACTAACATCGGGCAAAGGTATCATGTCACATTGGACTTTAGTGAGATCTGGTTGTGTGAAGATATTGCATCATTATTGCCTATGTAATAATGTTAAAACTACTACAGTTGTTAGTATGACATATTGAGAATAATAAAGCTGTCTAAAAGAACACATACCTTCTGATTTAAAAAAAAATTGCTCTAGCATTTTCTAGGCTAAAAATCAAACTGATGGGGATGAGAGTTGATCAAACTTTGCATCGAGTTTTCATCAGGCGAATATTTATAGAATTCCACTTTTCGTTACAGATACTCAATATAGATATAACTTGGTTCACTTAACCTGCGCATTGACATTTATAAGTATGGGAAAAAAGTCTTATCGCGGTCATATAAGTTAGATGACATGAGAAATAAATCTTATTTAAACATTGTCAAAACCTTGTGTTGCAAGGAATGCTTGATATCACTTTCTTTTCATCTTAATCAAGTAAGGAGATTTGGTGGTACAGCAATTTTTATTGCTAACACATGTCCTGGAGCCAAATGAGACTCTTGAAGGATTATTAATTGCTTTATATTCATGCCCAGTTTATTGAGAGATAATCTACAGTTAGTAACCAAAAATCAATCTGCAATTATTCGGCAGCACATTTTAAATTATTATAGGCCCATAATAATTGACTGTTTCACTTTGTGCATGTGCTCTTATTAACATTTTTTTAATACTTAAAATCAAATTAAACACTTATTTTAATTTGCTCTCTTTATGAAACTGAATTGTTTTACTGTCTAGAGTCAAATCCAACACTCATGACATACACATAGCAGGTAAAATGCAAATACTGAAAATTGCAAGACCTTCATTGTTTGCTCCGGTCAAAATATTTGCATCATATTAAGTGATTGTCTCAGACAATAAATAAGTTAACAGTTGATACA
Organism: Narcine bancroftii; assembly: GCF_036971445.1. Taxonomy (NCBI): domain Eukaryota; kingdom Metazoa; phylum Chordata; class Chondrichthyes; order Torpediniformes; family Narcinidae; genus Narcine; species Narcine bancroftii. The sequence continues at coordinate 186,334,915 of NC_091474.1, forward strand.
TTTTTCCGCAAGATGGCAATCAAAGGGTTGTTGTCAGGGACGAACCTAAAAAGCAGAATATAAACTGAAATGCAAGGATTTCACTTTGTCCTTGCCATCAATTTTTCCAGTTTGTATGGGCAAGATCCTCGATCTTGATGAACAGTTTTTGATCCAAAACATTGACTATGCCTTTCTCCCTATGAATGCTGCTTCACTTGCTGAATTCATTCCAGTAGATTGCTTTTGATCCAGATTCCAACGTATCCAGGCTCTTGTATCTTATGATAAACTGATGGGCATTTTAATAAAATGGCCCAGAAGCTGCATTTTGCTCTGAAAGAGGCCAGACTGGAAATTTAACAATGGCATAATGTAAATTCACATTTCAAATTGCTGTTCAAACTGAAGCCTATGAACGCCTCGTGTTAATCAGTGTGCAATGTGAGATTTGAGATTGTTACTTCATAATATGAAAATATAATTGCAAAGGAGCAACATTGGCAGCTCGGTGGATAAATGTACCTTGTGGAATATCAGAGCCAAAGTGAAAAGGTAGCTCTAGGTTTGATTGCCATTTTCTAGACATTCAACTGGCTGCAATAGAATGCACAATTAGTCTCAATAACCTTGTGTTGTGGGGGTTGATAGGGTGGAACAAAAACATAATGGAAAGAGCTGAAGCTTCTGATTGCTCTCTATTTGCTCCTGCTGGAAGTGCGTTGTGTACGTGACAGGATCATGTTTAGTTTCGATAGTGCTTATTTCTATCCAGGCTCATATGAGGAGCAGTCACCTCTAGAAGTGACAAGGGCAACGACTTTACTCCAAACATTATCGAGGTGTACACATGAAAGATAGGGAGCTTATATCTTGTCACAAGCATGGCTCACAAATAATCATTTTATTGTCAGAAACTGGATAGCATCTTGACAAAGATTTTAAAAAATGGCTCAGATCATATTCTGCAAAATGCTTAAAAGATAGCACAACTTAAAATTAGTTCAAGGCAAATTATTTAATGTAATCGGTGACCTTGATATATTTTTATTTTGGTACTTAAGAGCATGTTAAGGACATTGTAAATAGTAGGATTTCACTCTGCTCCTGCTTGTCAACTTTTCCAGTCTGCATTTGGACATGATCCTAGAAGGCAGCTAATTTTGGTCGATTTCAAATTGAAGAGCAAAGAGAAGCTGGAGGGACATGATGGGACAATGTTTCTTGAACCCTTTCTTGAAATCCAAAATGTTGATGGTTGCTTTCTCTCCCCGGAAACCGCCTGACCTGCTGAGACCTTCCAACTTCTCAATGTTTGCCCAGGATTACAGTTTTTTGCATCTCCAGTACTCACATTCAACATGGCTGAACACCTGCTACATTGGGAATTTGCTTTTGTTTTGGGTCAGACTGCAACCTATCTACCTTCTGCTTATGAATCATAAATGTTATTCAAGACCATCTCTTTTATTCTACGTTTGACGACAACCTACTACCTCGGAAACAGCTGTGGGGCATGTTCTTCAAACCGGCTGTGGCAGAGAGAATGACCTATAAAATAGGCCTACCAATGGAAATTCTTTGAGAATGACAGCAACCTTTCTTGCACGGAGATGGTAGGCAGATTCAAATGGATGCAGGGGATGCCATGGAATTGAGACGATAGTTGGTTGCAAATCGCAGTTTTGGAGATGGGAGACATAGTGAGTCAAATATTTGACATGAAGAGTATAGTGTGTGCCATGGAATGAAAAATTGAATTATTTCAAGGACTGAGACAACCAAAATATCTCAAAGATCAAATTAAATTGATCCATAAATGAAATGTATTTTTCTACAGTATAAAGGCAACTGATCTTAGAAGCAATATATTTTAAGTGAGAACTTCACACTTCTACTTACCTCTTTATATCTGGCCAATTTGCCCAAGTCATGTAAATGAAGACAGAAATGTGTTAAGTGGTATAATGGGTGTAATTCAGCCCCATTTCAAAGTTGTACATTCTGTCCTTTTGACAAAATGATTAGCCATGTGAGAGGCAAAAACTTCATGCTGCAATTGCAATTGCCAAGGACCCACAGCAAACAAACCAAAGGGCACTCCATTACTAATGGTTGGTGGTTGTAATTATAGCTGAAAAATCTTAGTTGCTTTGATTGAATATTAGGAAGCAGAAGTTGATTTTAAGTTTTGCAAAGCTGAAATTTATCATGTGATTTGTCTTGGTAGATATAGATGCAGCAATGTCAAGTTCCTGATCAGTGTGTACTCAAATTGGATATTTTTAAAGAGAAGCAACGTTGTGGCCCTAAAACACAGGTGCAGAGCAGAGACCATGTGCTAATTGTGTTGAAGACACAGTGCACTGTTTTGCTCAGGGGCTATTTTAAGGAAGCAGGGCTGTGGAGACAAGCTCTTGGAAGTAATACAATACTGAAGTGGACTTGTGTGTGGTTAGAGACAATCTGTCTGATTTCTCCATGTTATAGGGGAAAGACTAGTGGCCATTTTAAGGAGACAGCACTTGGAGTAGCATCCTTTGAAGAAATACTGTGTTGAATGTGGCCTCGTGTGGTGATAGACAATTTCTCTGATTTCTCCATGTTATAAGGGAATGAGAATACCACTCTGTGACCAAAAAAAAGGCCACTTTGAAAGGGGACTTGTTCAATCCTGTCGTGACTAAAGGGGACTTGTTAAATCCCATCGTGGCCAAAGGGAACTTGTTATATCTCATCGTGAACAAAGGGGACTTGTATATCTCATCGTGGCCAAAGAGGACTTGATATATCTCTCATTGTGACAAAAAGGGACGTTATACCACATCGTGACCAAAGGGGTCTTGTTATATCTCATTGTGACAAAAGGAGTCTTGTTGGATCCCACCGTGACCAAAGAGGACTTATTGAATCCCATTGTGGCAAAAAGGGACTTGTGAATCCCATTAAAAGGCAAAGGAAAAGTCACTTCTGAACCCCATCGTGGCTAAAAGAAAAGGACATTTCTCTGGAAGCACCATGACAAGGATTTTGTGAGTTAATAAACAGTACGTCACCTCAGTCTCGAAAACCTGTGTGCCTCATCCGTTTAAAGCCTACGTGTCAACACTGGATTTTCTGAGAATGAAGTTTGAATTGACTTTCCAGAATTAAGCCTGAGCTGTAGTGGCAAAGGGATTCCTCTCCCCCCCCCCCCCCCCCACACAAACACACAAGTATAATTGTATATAGTTTGGAGTTAAGTGTAGATATGCTTATATAAATTAGATAAGGTGTTATATTATTGTTAATTAATAATTAAAAATATTATTTTAAATATAACATTGTCTGGGCTAATTTCTATTGCTGTTGTCTGGGTACGTGTAACAGCTGAATTTTTACTGACCATATCTTTTAGATACTCCTGATCTCCACTTCTTTAGTTTTGCATCTGTTTCATTCCTTTTTTAAAAAGTGCAAATAATATCTATAATATAAATTATTTCTGTGGTATTTGAAACAAAATAAATGGCTTACATGTCAGACAATCATCAGTACTCTGATATAAAATTCCTTTGCTGGGAGTTTAGAAGTATTTAGCATGCACAATGAAGTAAAAGCCTACACAAAGTGAAGGGTTCCTTTTGTGTTATTCCATAGTTAAATGAAAGAGATTTAATTTGACAATGGAATATAGCAATTTTTATAGACGTTAATGGCCATTTCAGTATATCTGCATTTTTAATGTTGGAATGAAAGAACGACAAATACAGTAATATTTTAAGTAATACAGTAAATACAGTAAAATAACAAATACGGTGTTATTTTTTATTAAAGAAATTCTAATGGTTGGAATCAAAAGACAATTCTAAATCTCATTGATTTGTTATGGCATGTAATTATTGTTAAAAGTTGGTGTGTTAAAATAATTTGTTTTGAGAGTATATTCACCACAATTACAAAATAGGTAAAAAGCATCAGCTGCAGATTTTTTTAAAAATGGAGTCCAAAATGCTGGTTCTTTGTTATATGTATCTAACCACTGGATTTACTTCAGTATGAAAATGAATGCCATGTAAACAGGGGAGGACAAAGTTTTGCTTTTGACCTTCTTTATGCTTCAGGGTCCAGGTTTAATCACAAACTCTTTTGCATAAAACAATTTGAATGGAATCATTGAATCTTTTTAAAATAGATGGATCAATCATTCTACTAAATCAGCAAAAGAATTTTATACCAATGACTGTCATTAATATTGAATTGTGTAATATCAATCTCTTAATGATGTTTCAACTCCAGAATTTCAATTTTGTTACAACCTTTTGAAACAAATGCAAAAAAACCCTACAAATTGTAGGAACAAAAACCCTGCTTACAATTTAATCCAGAAGTTATTTGAAAAATCTTACTAATTAAAAGACATTTTAAATAAAAGGAACAATTATGGAACATCACATAACTGATCTGACTCTGGAAAATAATTAAAATGCTTCACTGATTTAAATGTTATAAAAGTATCATCAAAAGTTTTTAGAGCCAATATAAGCCCCCAATTGTTAGTTTGCCTTATTTGTGTTATCGTTGCTTCTTAAACACAAACTATTAATTATGAAAATGGTACTCTCATCTTTTTGAAAGTCCTCATTGAATGAATCAATGGGGTCACTAAGGTTCTTCAAGGAAGGAAATAGCCTTACTTGGATGGCACGGTTGGCGTCACGGTTAGTGTGGTAATATTGCCACAGCACAACTCCAGCAATCCAGGTTCAATGCTGACCTCAGATTCTGCTCATCGAGTTTGCATATTCTCCCTGAGACCTCTGAGTGCTTTTGTTTTCTCTCACATCCAAAGATACGTGGGTTGGAAAGTTAATTGGCCACTCCAAATTGCATCCTGAATATTGAAACTGGAGTGAACTGAGGAAAATAAACTGGGATTTGGGTAAATGGGTTCTTGATGGTCAGTGTGAATAGTGGACATGTTGCTGCACTCTGTAATTCAATGGCTTATATTCTCTATTGCACAAGATTACCTTTCAAATATTCATTTACACATTTCAATGCTCCTGCAATCAGTTCTATAACTTGCAAAAATGGTTCAGTTCATTTTATGTGCTGCAAGTACACTTTTGGATTTCAGTATGAAAACCACCTATTTTTTAATGTCACCAGTATGATTTGGGTCCATAATCTTAATACTTTCTTTTGCAATCTAACAAATAACAATATACATTGATAATGGCAATAAATCAATTCATCCTAAAGATGTCAGCTTAGAAATTCAATTGTAACACACTTTGCTTCAGAGTTAAATGACTCATTTTTTTTCTGCTCTGTAATACAAAACAATTATTTTTAAAATGATACTTCTGAGTTATTTGAATGCCTCTCTGCCAATTGGGAGCACATTGTTTTTGTGTCCTCTGATGTAATTACCTTGTCAGTGGGGCATGGCTGACTTCATTTCACATGTAATACTCCTTTGGAGCATTGCAGAGTCAAAGGGATCCCGTGGATCGTCCTGGGAATCATTATCACCAAGCCCTCTCAGGATAACCCTGTGCAGCATCATATTGGGAATGCTGTCATCGAATTTCCTTCCTTCTGCCTCAAGACTCAGCTCCCACAAGGTCCATCAAAACTCTCTCCACAGCACCCAATCATCCAAAGTCACCAAACTTGAACTCCCACTCGCAATCAGTTCTGGTCAAGACAACCTGTTCAATTGTGTTCAGAGTGTGCTGCAATTCTACAGAAAAGCCCATCTGGCACAGCTAATAGATGCAGCAGAATTTGCAGGCTGTCATTCATTTTCCGAACACAAGATTGGCAATACACACTGCTGCAAAAGTGACCTCTGAAAATTAGTTTACTTCCCAATTCACAACTGAAAGTTAGCAGAATGTAAACATTTTTGACACAACTACCGTAAATTATTTAAGTCACAATATTTACCATCTTCATCTGTCTGAATGATAACCTCTTCACTCTCTTTCCTTCCTTCTGGATTAGTCAGAATCATTTTGATGTTGATATTTGTGTACGGTGGCAGATTTCGGATGACGTGATGGGGTGCTTTCTGATCCATTTCCATGCAGTGAGCTTTGCTCTCATTGTGACCGACAAAGTAGTGATAACATACAGTGATGTTGAATGTGTGGCACCGTGTTACATTATAGCCCAGAGAATCCAATTCAACAGCAAGATGTCTGGCATATATTTCTGAAATTTTTAGGCTTTTCGGTGACCTCATGGGCTCTATTCAAGGAAAAAAATAAATGTAAAAAAGTTAGAAGTTGCAAATTACAACATTTCCCTTGTAACACATTCAAATAGTGATTAGCTTAATGCCTTTACAGTGCCAGCGATCAGGATCGTGGTTCTCTCCATGTCTGCATGGGTTTTCCCCAGGGACCCCGGTTTCCTCCCATCATTCAAAAATGTACCGGGGATGTAGGTTAATTGGGTGCAAATTAGGCAGCAAGGACTTGTGGGCTGAAATGGCCTGTTACCATGATGTATGTTGGGTAAATAAGAAAAATAGAAAATATTTCACATCTTATGATAAAAATATTCAAAAAGACTAATCTGTTCATGGTCCAATGCCTGATAATGGAAAGAAAATAGAAAAGTGAAGAACTAAACAAAACTTCATCTATCTATAGAAAAGGGAAAAAGGCAATTATGTCAAAACACCAGTCGGAGACAATTCCTCAGCTGGCCCTTTAGGTGCACAGTAGTATTAAAGAGTGACTCAAAACATCAGCCATTCTTTTTCTCCCAATGATGCTGCTTTACCCTCTATGAGTTCACACAGTGGATTGTGCTTAACTTCAGAGTCCAGCATCTGAGTCTCCTGTGTGCCTCCAGTAAATGGAGTTGAAGAGAAGATTGAATAGTTACATGGATGGGAGGAGCATGGAGGTCTATGGTGTGGCTGCAGGTCAAAGGGACGAGATGGATTAAATAACTTGACATGGACTAGATAGGCGAAAGGACCTGTTTCTGTGCTGTTCTATGGTTCAATGCTGAAAAATGATTGCCTGTCCCATAATATCTAAACGCAATATAAAACTGACTAAAAGTCATGGATAGCATTTAATATAAAAAAAAGGGTATCTTTGAGAATAGTTTTTGAAGTCATATTCAGCTCAGTCTAGCATTTTAGCAAGCACAGAATGGTAGCATTCAGAGAAATCTGTGCAGCCGTGGCGACTTTATAAGATAATTTATCTTAAGTTTCAAAGTGATTGTTTAAGTGTACTTCTAGCAGAGCAATGTACACACATGCAAGATTTATTAGCTCGTAAGGAGAAAAAAATCTAAATTGAGAACACTATCAGTGTTAAACATTCTGAAACTGTGCTGACAGATGCCAAAGACCAAGCATAAGGCCACCACAGCTGTTGCATACGAAGCTCTCAAAGCTGCTAAATTATCCTATACATCACACTAAAAACAAGTCAACAAAATCTGGAGGGTGATCTATCTTGCCAGCTAGCCATCCTGGATACTAATTACACTAATTGTACAACTTATCTGCCACTTACAAAACTGACACTAATTATTAATTATTGTTTATCATTTGCATTGCAGTGCTATTTTTCTCCATAAAAGCACTAACACTTGTACAGCTACTTTGACATATTTGCATTAAAAAGTCATTATTTTTCCTCTGGTTCAAGGCAGATACTGATTTTGAAGTGACATCATGGTATTAGGTGACATCTGGCCATCACAGCATGAGCTGGATGCCACTGTGTTTACATGCATTTCAAATCAGTTGGCATATATAAAATGCTTCCAGTCCTGCTGCTTATCTTCTGAAATCTGAACAATATGCATTTTCATTTCAGCTGAGATATTCCTACAGCCTGACTGGATAAGAAATGTCATACTTTCAATGCTTACATTCATATTAAATATATTCTAGCCCTGATGAAAACTGAAGAAAGTACAGGTGCACTCTTATTTTTAAAATATTTTTATTGCTTAACATAAAAATCCATATACAAGTTATTAATAAGGTGAAGCAATATGATAACATATACATACCATATAATTAAAGTAAACGCACAATGCAACAAATTTTAAATTTCATCCCCAATTCTTAAATGTGATTGTTTGTTAAAATGATTATATAGAAAAATCAGTTAAATCATATTATAACAAACCTCATTATACCTTAATATAGTATCTAAAAAAATAGATCTCATCTCAGATAATCATAATTAAACCCCATAAATCCACTTATCAAAAAGAAAAAAATCCTAAAACTAATATTAATCTAACCCCTCCCTCTAATCAAGGTTACAAGAAAAATACAAAGATGGATCAAGTCGTGACCTCCAGAAGACGGACGGATCAGCACCAGAGCATCCAAATCACCTAAAACTGCCAATCATGATTGTATTCTATAAATGGGCCTCATACCTTTTCAAACGGAATCTTTTCATCTTTAATATTATACCTAGTTTTCTCTAAACTCAGATATGACATTACATCCTGTAACCATTGTGCATGAGTCGGTGAGAGTTTATCTTTCCATTTCATCTAGCTATTAACGTGCTAAAAGTTAAAACTTTCTCTTGAGGTGCTGATAAAGGTTTATCCGGTTCACATGAAAAAGCAAACAGGGCAATTAAAGGGCATGGATCTAATTTAATCATAAAAATAATTGATAAAGACTGAAAAATATTCTGCCAATATCCTCCTAATTTAGGACATTCCCAAAGCATATGAATCAATGAGGTTTCAAAAATGTTACATTTTACACAAAATGGATCAACATTTGCATAGAAACGGGATAATTCACCACCTTAAATTGTAATAAACAGTGTCTTGCACAAAATGAAGATTCACTGATCAAACTAAGAGTGGACACTAATCCTCATCTGAAAAAGTTATATTAAGATCATATAAATCTCCCACTCATGCTTAATCTTAACCATTGAAGCTAGTCTTAAATCCAATAAATCAATATAAATACGTGATATCAGTCCACTGTGAGCAAATTTTAGATCAAAAAATGTATCAAGAATATTTGAATCTGTGTTTCTAGGAAAAGCATTCAATTTAGACTGAAAAAAAAATCTAAAAAGAGTCTCTTAGAAATCTTAAATTTAACTAACAATTATTCAAAAGTCTGCATCTAATACTGAAGATGGAAATAAATGGTTATATATTATAGAACTATCCAGAGAAAAATTATTATAATCAAAAAAATTTCTAAATTGAGCCCTTATTCTCAATCTAATTACCATGATCGGATTATGTGTCAATTTAGAAAATTAAAAGGGTACAACGGAACCTAAAATTGTCAACAGAGACGATTTCTTAGAAAAGTTCAGTATTATTTCTGCCCAAAAAGGACGACTTGCTAATTTATCAAATTTTAATAATAAAAGTGAACTCCATATAGTAATCGGCCAATTGTAAAATCGAAAATTTGGAAGTGAAATTCCCCCATTCCTAATAGATTGCTGAAGGTGGGCTTTACTTATACGTGGTTGTTTTCCCTCCATTAACAATGGCGTGAAGCAAGGCTGTGTTCTGGCACCAACCCTCTTTTCAATCTTCTTCAGCATGATGCTGAACCAAGCCATGAAAGACCCCAACAATGAAGACGCTGTTTACATCCGGTACCGCACGGATGGCAGTCTCTTCAATCTGAGGCGCCTGCAAGCTCACACCAAGACACAAGAGAAACTTGTCCGTGAACTACTCTTTGCAGACGATGCCGCTTTAGTTGCCCATTCAGAGCCAGCTCTTCAGCGCTTGACGTCCTGCTTTGCGGAAACTGCCAAAATGTTTGGCCTGGAAGTCAGCCTGAAGAAAACTGAGGTCCTCCATCAGCCAGCTCCCCACCATGATTACCAGCCCCCCCACATCTCCATCGGGCACACAAAACTCAAAACGGTCAACCAGTTTACCTATCTCGGCTGCACCATTTCATCAGATGCAAGGATCGACAATGAGATAGACAACAGACTCGCCAAGGCAAATAGCGCCTTTGGAAGACTACACAAAAGAGTCTGGAAAAACAACCAACTGAAAAACCTCACAAAGATAAGCGTATACAGAGCCGTTGTCATACCCACACTCCTGTTCGGCTCCGAATCATGGGTCCTCTACCGGCACCACCTACGGCTCCTAGAACGCTTCCACCAGCGTTGTCTCCGCTCCATCCTCAACATCCACTGGAGCGCTTACATCCCTAACGTCGAAGTACTCGAGATGGCAGAGGTCGACAGCATCGAGTCCACGCTGCTGAAGATCCAGCTGCGCTGGATGGGTCACGTCTCCAGAATGGAGGACCATCGCCTTCCCAAGATCGTGTTATATGGCGAGCTCTCCACTGGCCACCGTGACAGAGGTGCACCAAAGAAAAGGTACAAGGACTGCCTAAAGAAATCTCTTGGTGCCTGCCACATTGACCACCGCCAGTGGGCTGATATCGCCTCAAACCGTGCATCTTGGCGCCTCACAGTTTGGCGGGCAGCAACCTCCTTTGAAGAAGACCGCAGAGCATACCTCACTGACAAAAGGCAAAGGAGGAAAAACCCAACACCCAACCCCAACCCACCAATTTTCCCCTGCAACCGCTGCAATCGTGTCTGCCTGTCCCGCATCGGACTTGTCAGCCACAAACGAGCCTGCAGCTGACGTGGACTTTTTACCCCCTCCATAAATCTTCGTCCGCGAAGCCAAGCCAAAGAATATATTTGAAGAAATTACAAAATCTAATGGATTAAAAAAAAAATTAGGAATAACATTGGTAAGGCTTGAAAAAGATACAAAAGCTTAGGTAGAATGTTAATTTTAATCAAATTAATACATCCAGTCTTTGTAATTGAAAGTGGCAGGTGCACTCTTATTAATTCTAATGTTATCAACAATTTAGAAAAATGCACTGGCCCACATCAACACTTGATCCATTGCCCTTCTACATTTAAGACCTATAACAACATTGTACTCTTGATATACATGGTATACTCAACAACAGACGAACACCACTGGCAATTTAGAAAATGCACAAGCAAATATCTGTTCTGCTGTTCAATACTGTCAGGTTACCAACAGGCATTCTGTAATTGTGCTTTCAATGGGGAGTAACACTTGGAGCAAAGGCATCTTGGAAATTTGGACATGTACAGCCTTTGATTTTATATTCAAATGTAGATAATTAAGCAGACACCTGCAATTTCCCAACAAGTGCCACTTCAAGTAGAGTGTTGGATTGTAATATCAGACTTGATATGTTTTCTCTTCATGCAAAAAAGATGGAATCAGAAAAAGTAAAACTTAGTATGCATGCACAAGAACAGCAATATTTTGAATAAGTTGAATTAAACCTTGTGGAAAATTAAGATAGGGAAGCTAGAAAAATGGAACCTCAAGATTGTAAAATATACACTAGGTTTCCAGAGTGATCGAAGGTTGGGGGTGGTGGGGGGGGGGGGGGGCGGGGTGGGGGTGGGGTGGGGGGATGAATAAAATCTCAGAACAAAAGTTTCAGAAAGAGAAGTAACCTTGGTCAAGTGGTGAGAGCTGAGCTTTGCCAGCCTCTTAACTTTCATGTTCCATATCAGATTGAGGTGGGAGAGGGGAAGATTTTTGACAGTTTAGTTAAGTCAAAGAAAAAATATTGTGAGTAGCAAGCTTTTGTTGGACAATTTCATATATCAAGGGGAAAAATACTAGTGGAGTTACAGTCATTAAAATCTCTCACATAGTGCATAAAACCTCCTCGGACCACCATGGTCTTGCATTATTACTTGCTAGAGTTTTGATGCTGGATCATGTTATCATTATGAGCTGTGAGGTTAGGTTTCACAGTGCCAGGTCACATAGAGAGAGTACTTATAGAAAATCAACCCAAGCTTTTCTACAATAATATTCATGTACTTAACTGCATTGGAGTATAATGTTTCAATTTTTTATGCTGTTCCAAGAGTGTCCACGTTTTCCAAAATAGACCAGGAGCATAAGGCATCATCAATGTTTTTAAGTGGAGCTTGTTACAGATCTGACCTTATGGCTTGATTGAATGGGATATCCTGTCAACACACAGGGTCTTAATGCAAGGGATCAGGATGTTTCTGGACCCACACGTTGAAACAATGACTATTCACATACTTAAACAATCTTTTTCTTAAAATTCGATCAACAACGTTGCTTTAAAGTTGGTGTCGGGAAGAGATAGGCTACATAGTGGGGGTCAGTAAGTTTCAAGGTTCCAGTGGTTTGCCCCTATCATTTGCTACACCCATTGAGATCTTGCATCAAACCCTTGCCTCTGCTCTGGATGCATTGTTGCAAACCAGGTCCCATCACTTTCGGTCGCTGGTCTTGCCAACAAGCAATTGACCAAGCAATTGAATGTAGCTTCCTCTTTTCTAGCCATGTTTATGAAAGCACGCAACTCCGACCCTTTCTTTCCAACAAGGTGGCTCATGTCAATTTTTTTATATGTATCTCAGTTACTCTGGCATATATTTTTAAAAAAGAGTGCATATAGCAATGGTGATGAGGAGCATGTAGGTATGTGGATGCTTGGCATGAGCTGCTGCTTTCAATAACAGCTGCCCTCAACAAATCACCTTCAACTCCCACAGACTCCTTGCGCAATGCCAAGACTTGTCAGGATAATTGGTCCATTCAGTTGATAGAGATTCTGGAATTTATAAGAAACAAAAGTCTACTCCTGGGGCCCATTACCCAATCTGACACCAGTCCGATTGATTGAGGATGAGTGATGAGTTAACAGGCTTTTACATAGTCGGCCTCCACAGGGAAGCTGGCTTAAAAGCCAAATGAAAAGGTATTTCTTACCTTTTCATGTAGGGCCCAAAAAGCCTGCTCCGATGTTCCCTTTCAGTCTGGATGTGGCTGGGGCATTGATGCGGATTTCAGGAGGTGTGGCTACTGGTGCCATGATGGCATTATATGTGCCGAGCATTTTCCAGAACAGTTCCATCTGCGTGGGGGATTATGGGTAAGGTGGGGGATTATGGGTAAGGACGACCATTGCTCTGCCACATATTGAGGCGTTGGTGCCGATGAGTGGTCCCGAAGGCTGAAGCGGCCTGGTGAAGTGTCTGAGGCCAGAGCAGCCAGCGGGGCTGTCACAGCCTGCCTCAGCCGCACTCTGACGGCCTGGCCCCCGCTTCCCTGACAACCCCTGCTGGCTGCCCCTGCCTTGATGCCCCTGCTGGCCGCCCCTATCCTGAAAGGGTCATGGAGGGAGAGGGGTGAGTGAGATGGGTTGTGGGCTGACGACGTCACTGCGGCATTACATTCATGCTGGGTGACGGAGCGCTTTGTCTGCCGCTGACTCTTCCCCTGAGAGGGATCGCAGTCTGCACCTTGGAGCTGGCCAGGACGTGTTCATGTAGGTAAGTCTCCCGACTTAAGGCAGAGAACGTCTGTCCTTACATTCAGGCTTTTTGACTGTATGAAAGGGCCAAACAACTACACACACCAAGAATGGATTTGCATTAGTCACAGGTGGATCAGTTTTTAATGTAATACCTGAGCTAATCTGTTCCTGACTTCAGATTTCTAGGGTCATAAAATACAACCAACATTAGATCTACTTATTCCATAGCTACTTGCCCAGATGATGAGCATTTTGTTTTAAACTGAAATCTAGTGTTCAGCCAATTCAGTCACCCTCATTTTGCTGCATGTTTTTACATCTCCATCATTGTGAACAATGCCAAGTTCCCTGGAGTTGGAACATTTCATGGCCCAAAAGTCAATTAAAATTATGGGAGAGGATTGTATGAGAGAATTGAGCACAGGCACCAGTGCCCAAACTGAAGTTCATTTCTCACAAATTCTTTATTTCTGTGGCATACAAAAGCATTAATTGTTTTTAATGTGAAGTAATTACATTAACAAATACAAAATAAACGAACTGCCTGAGATAAAGCTGAGTTACCGATCATTGGGTAAAAAGCTAATAATGTAAACCTATTGTTTGCAGATGGGTGAATTTATTGATTAAACAGGAGAAGATTGTGGGTTGTTAGCTTAATGACTTCATATACCTTGCCAATACTGGATGTTAGAGAAATTAAACTGCCTTTAATCAAACAAAATAACAATGCTTAACATAACTTTGAGATGTGAACAGCAGCAGACTTTGCTAGAAATATATCATCTAATCAGAGCGTTGCAGTTATTTTTAAATAAAAGTCAGAATTAATCAAATGTTTCAAGCACTTCCAGCATGAGGAAACCAACTTCATATCACAATTTTTGTACTTTTAATTGCAAATTCAGCACAGTATCACATCGAATGCTTGAAGAGGGAGGGAAATTGCTTCAGGGAGGGACACACAGAGGGGTAAAAATAATGGCAGCACTGCTGGAGCTGCTGTAGATTGGTGGAGAGCGAGTAGAGGAGACACAGAGCTCCCCTACGGGGTCCAACCGCCAAGTCCAACTACCCAATGCTCCACATAGTTTTTAAAGGAGTCTGTGACCGGAGTGGGGTCTGGGCCAAAGATGATGGCAACTATGTTCGGAAGCACCCTCAAGAGATTGCAGACTCTGAGAAAGCACAGGACTGGTGCAGAGCACCAGAAAATAGGGAGACCATGAAGAAGCAGAGGAGATTATGCTACTGGACGGTGACCACGCCGATGGACCACTGAGAGACTTTGCAGCTGAAGAACACATAGGCAGTATGCAGTTGGCAACTCGAGGTGAGGACCCCCGCAGGCTGCGGTCTGCTGGCGACTGCTGTCAAAGGCCTCACACCAGCTGCACACTGCTAGAGACTAGCTCAAGAGTAGCTGAAAGGGTACCATGTATCAGAACCAGGATTCGAGAGGGTGCTGAGCGTGTTGAAGGCTTCCTGATTGTGATGGAGTTTTGGATCTGGAGACCGGGCTGCTGATGGTTTGGACTGGATCCTGTATGGCTGTGAGAGCAAAGGAGGTGAATTCACGGACACTCAGTAGGCTTTTTCATACCCCCAGCTGAGTGATGACTCTTCTTTGACCTGGCTAAATTCTCAGGAATGCAAGACCTCCTGGGCCTTTCACATCACGGTCCAAATTCCCAGGAACTTGCCCTCCCCGGCAATTTGGTGGGTGGGGTGTTTTGCACTCACAGGAGTGAGAGTGAGTTAACCCTACCCCCATCTGTTGGTCGCTCACTCCCTCCCTCCCCCCACTGACTTAACATCAGTCTGTCGCCCACCCCTCTACACTTCGGGGCCGCTTCGGCACAAAGCCATCTTTGTTAGCCATTATTCCTCATGTAGCTGGAACTGCTCTGTATTTCCCAGAGGACGGCTATTAATCCTATATTGTGCTGTGGATGTGACACACCGAAGCGGCCTGCTGTTGTCATGCGGTATGAATTCTTTAATTTTAATAGCCTTCGTGATGCAGCATGCAAGCACTGACATCACGAGGCTTCCCCTGCTTGGCCATTTGCCTTTTCACATCGCAGGGAGAGGGTAGTCCAGGAAAATTACATGGGTCTGTGGCCCTACCTACAAGATATGACCACGGACCCACTTAAAATTCCTGGACCGATCTTTTCACGCCATATGTTTATGGGAGGGTTCTTCATTTTACACTGCAGTGTGAAAAGGCCAAGTATCTCTGGGGTGGTGCTGGGGGCGGGGGGGCGGCAGTGGTGGGGAGGAAAGGGAGACTTTCTTTTGTTTCCCTTTTCTGACTATTTCTGCTGACGGTTAAACTTTCTGCCTTACGGTAGTCTAAAGAAAATTAGAAACGTTTTATTGCATGATAATAAATTAATCTTGAATTGTTTAATGCCTTGAACTGAGGGAGGAAAAAAGAATTACTTAAGCTAGAACTAACTAATAAAAATCTATGGTATCCAAAATGTTTCCTGAATTATCTCATAATCGAGAAGGAGAGAAAGGTGAAGGAGCTCTAAGTATTGAAATAAGGGAGAACTTTTTAGTAGATTTAATTTCTAAATTAATCCAACCTGAAGCACCTGAAATAACATGATGATGAATCCAGAAAATAATGTATCTGATATTAGCTGCCCAGTTGTAAAATCTAAGATTAGGTAATGTCAAGGCTCCATTCTTAATATTTTGAAGGAGAGGTTTTTTTTTTAAAGATAGGGAGGCTTATTATTCTATATAAAGGAAGATATAAGAGAGCCCAAAGAATCAAAAAAGGATTTAGGAACAAAAACTGATAGAGCTTGAAAAATGTATAAAAACTTCAGCAGGATATTCATATTAATGATAAAAAGAAAGAAAATAGAAAAGAAAAAGGAACAGGAGCAAGGTTCAACATCCCATCATTTTAAAAGTATTGAATTTCTAATAAGAAGTATACTAATTGACAAATATCAAAATAAATGATAAAATCTTGGCATTTAAGTAATCTAAATAAGGTTGCCAAATTTCAATGAACATATTATATCTATTCATAAGACTATAAGTAATCTTCTCAGGGGGAATACGACTTTGCACTTCCATGTTCCAATGAACAGACTCAGAAGTTTGGGTCCGGTGCCACAATTTGTCTGGATGCAGTTTGTTGTTCTAAGAAGGCCATGTGGTTTTGCAAGGAGAGAGAGAGCAAGGAGAGAGAGAGAGAGAGAGAGAGAGAGAGAGAGAGATAGAGAACTGATTTCTGCAGTCAGGGTTGAAACCCTATTTTGAAGATGGATTGCGAGTTCTGAGGTCAGCCTGTTGAAAAGACTTGTGGTCCATACAAGGGGAAATAGCTGGCTAGAGTATTTCACCTGAAATAAGGGAAACAAATGGAACTCTGTGGTGACCTTCAGGAGAAGAGGCTATCATTAGTAAAACCCTGATGGGGCAACTTTCTTCGGCAAGACGCTGAAGTAGCTGATCGGAGGTTATCAGTTTGTGTGTGTCCAATGAGCAACGAATCTCTCTCAGAAACCAACTAGAATCTTCATGAATGGTAACCAATTACCTTAAAGCGTAAGAACTTGGTGAAAATTCATAAATGTTAAATTATGTGCACAGTATAAGAATTGTCTGACACCAGAGAACTTGGATGAGTGAGAAGTGAGATTGGACTGTGAATCGAAGAACTTTTCTGAACTTGTACATATTACATACACAAGCACTTAGAATTAGAAGGGGGTTAAATTAGGTTAAGTTAAAGTTTGATTCTGTTTTTATGTTTAACGAAAATTAAAAACAACTTTTGTTTAAGAAACCATTTGTCTTGGTGGATTTCTATTGCTGCTGGGCTTTGGGATCCTCTGGGTTCTTAACAGTACATCATGCCCACTATTCCAAAACCCAATTGGCTAAATTCTATCCTAATTTATCTTCTAAATGTGATAAATATAAAACTAAAGATGGCTCATTGTATCATGTTTTGGTTAGGTCCTTCTCTTCTCAATTATTGGGAAGGTGTATTTCATACACTATCTTTAGTTTTTAATATTAATTTGGCTCCATCTCCTTTTATTGCCTTGTTTGGAATGCATGGGACCAATGATCTGATATTGAATTCTGCACGAACCCACGTAGTAGCTTGTGCCTCCCTGATTGCCAGAAGGGCCTTTCTAATGAAATGGAAAGATGCTGTTCCTCCCACTCACACTAAGTGGCTGTCTTTGTCTTTAGTAAATATTAGATGTTCCACTACTGTAATGAATGTAAACTTTATTTCTTCATGGGGTTCTTTTCTTTAAGTATTTCCCAAATTTCTAAGCTTAACTAATTTTTGATTCTTGACCTCATTCTTTTTCCATCATCAGATAGAGGACCGTGTATTTTGCCAACAGCTTTTGTAGGTAGGGGGTCGAATTTGTAGATTAGCCAGTTTCTTTTTTTCTTTTTGCATGATTTTTAAAAATGTAACATAGGTTTTATCATTACTCTTAATAGTATCATATAAATTTGATTATTGGTCTATTCATGTTTATTTACCGATGTAACATTTGCTAAATGAAATTCATAAAATATTCATTTCCTCCACATGCACAGGTAGGTGCAGAACCATTGGAAGTTTATTGGTAATTGTTCTGAAATCAATTTTATTAAAATTAATGCTATCAGTGACGGTTCAGAAACATTCATGTGGAAAAAAGTTTCAGAAAATTCAGTTTAATTAAAACCAACTAAAGTCAGACAATATTTACCAATTGAAATCAGATATTTTTGTAAAAATGATCACGTTTCATATTATATCCAAACGTGCACATCCACCTTGCACTTGTTATTTCTTTAAAATGTTATTTTTAGTAAGAAATAGGGTAATATACTGATACCCTCTTTCTCTCTCTCTCTTTGGCTTGGTTTCGCAGACGAAGATTTATGGAGGGGTAAATGCCCACATTGACCACCGCCAGTGGGCTGATATCACCTCAAACCGTGCATCTTGGCACCTCACAGTTCGGTGGGCAGCAACCTCCTTTCAAGAAGTAGACCGATACCCAACAACTCAATTAATGCACATTCTATTTCAAACTGACCAACCCTCGCCCTCCCCTTCCACAATATTATCTTTAATTCATAGAATTCTTCCTGGAATAACTTGGATTCTGAAAACTTTAATAAAGTGTATACTGCGGCTGAAGATCTGATGTACAAAATCCTCTGTGAAGCTCATCTTTTAATTAGCAGAGAAGTTGCAAAATGCCACAAACAAGGCAAAAAACCTGAAAACAAAGGGACAATATCCCAAAGGAAGTGAAAAAAGGAACACAACTAAAGATAACACAGAATATGATCGTCTGATGGTTACATTTAGTAATATTTATCGTTTTAAATATATTCT
Source organism: Narcine bancroftii (assembly GCF_036971445.1). Taxonomy (NCBI): domain Eukaryota; kingdom Metazoa; phylum Chordata; class Chondrichthyes; order Torpediniformes; family Narcinidae; genus Narcine; species Narcine bancroftii. The sequence continues at coordinate 186,353,643 of NC_091474.1, forward strand.
AAATAGGGCTGCCAGATTTTTAGGAATGTGTAATATTTTGGCGATGGTTATATTTTAAAACAAATTAAAATAACTTGGGTCCATCACTGTGTCACAAAGCCAGAATCAAATGCAAATAGGTATGATTTGGCCAATCTATTGGTTTCCCCAAAACACAAACAGAATTAGTTATAAACATGCATTTCTGAGCAAAGAGAAAAAGAATCCAAAAATATTTATGGAGTGAAGATCAACTATTTCATATGACCACTGCAATTTTATCCACAAGGGTAGCTAAGTAATTACAGCACCAGTGACCAGGATTTGAATCCGTCGCTGTCTGTAATACTCTGTATGTACTCCCCGTGTCTGCGTGGGTTTCACTTGGATGCTTCTGTTTCCTCCCTGGAGGAGTCAATAGGTTCATCGGTCACATGGATATATTTGGTCGATGCAGGCTCATGGGCCAGAAGGGCCAGTTACCTTGCTGCAGCATCTCCAAATTATATAATTTTTAACAAAAAAAAACTTAATTTGGGTAATGGACAAGTCCTTTGCTGTACAGAAATAATGATACAACAGCCCATAAAACCCCTATTTTCCGAAAAAAAATTGAAGCTATGAAGCTTTCCCCAGAAATGTTATTAACAGCCAATTGAACATTGCATAAAATATTTTAACATTGCTTGTAATCTCCACTCTAAGGCCCTGGGTGCAGCTAATTAGGGAGATGACAGAAACTAGCAGTACACAGTGAGGAATCAAGGCCACTAGAGAAAATATGTGATTGGAGAATTTGATCCCCAATAGAACCACTTATACTCCTGAATTTGAAATCAAGGCTAAAACATTTTAAACCATTTTTTACAAATGAATGTAGCCTCAAATGTGTTTTACCTGTTCAATTCATAATACATTTTTTCATGGCTTACAAATTGTAAATAAAAATATGTAACACCCTTATGGCTAAAATGAGCAATAGTTTGATGATACTTCATTAATTCGGGAAACTACTTATTGATTGGTTTATCACAGATGCATTAATGCTTAACATAAAACTGTCAACGTGTGGGCTGTTTAGCTGATGTAGTGGCAAGATACTAATCAGCTGCTTACAGAGACAAAATTACCACTACAGTCTTTAAGCACTGCACAGTATTATTTATTGTGTTTGGTCTTTGCTGGATTAACAGTTTGTATGCCTGCAACATTTAATCAATAGCTGCGAAGGCCAGCATTTCCTTCACAGATCAGAAGGTTTTCCTCTAATAAATTAGTTTGATTTAAAAAGCTTAGGACTTGAAACCACTGACATATTGAGTTTAAATTAAAAATTGAAATATGGCATGTAACAAGAAAAGAAAACTGCAAGGTTGTATAGAATCATGTTTTAGACCATTCCCTTTGGTGAAATGAAGTCCACGGTAAAATTTCAAAATGTACATGTTTGTCTGTCAAACATCATCTCACAATTAAACACTTTCCAAACAGAAAAGGAATGAAGAGGCAATACCTGAGTGATAGGTTTAAAATGGCATGTTATCTGCAGCACTGAACTTTTTTTAAAATTTAGAGTTGCAATATGGTTATAGGCCCTTCCAGCCCACGTCATCCAAACACATCGATGTGACCAATTAAACAACAAACTCTGCGTGTCTATGGAATGGAGGAAGAAAATGGAGCAGCTGGAGGAAACCCACCCAGACTTGGACAGAACATGTAAACTCCTTAAAGAGAGTGGCGGATTTAAATCTGGGTTGCTGGGATAGCAATAGCATTGTGCCAAATCATTTACATTATCAACTACAATTTACAAGGGATAAAGGTGACAAATGCTACTGAATATCAACTGGACCCCTCCACACACTTAAGCCCTTGTGGCTTCGAATTATATCTTTAATCACCACTGGCGATCATAATCACAGAAAATATTAATCACAACTTGCCACAATTGACAAATGAATTAGAATGCATTTGGAATCTCTTCGCTCTAAAAAGAGTTTCTACAATCAGAATACAGGTACACAATCCTTTATCCGGACATCTAAAATGCAGAAACTCCAAATTCTGTCAAGTGGGGAGAGAGACGGCAGCGTGAGTCAGGCGGGTGGGGGGAGACTGGCATCGCGAGTTGGCGGGCGAGAGACCGGTGGTGCGAGTCGGGCGGGCGAGGGGGAGAGACCGGCAGCACGAGTTGGGCAGGCGAGAGACCGGCAGTGCAAGTCAGGCGGGCGAGGGGGAGAGACCGGCAGCCCGAGTCGGGCAGGCGAGGGAGAGGACCGGCAGCACAAGTTGGGCGGGTGGGAGACCAGCAGTGCGACTGGCTGGGGGTGGGGGTGGATACGCCAGCACAATTCAGGTGGCCTTAAATCTGACTTTCTGAAATCCATGGGAAAAAATTGCAATAAAAAATGATACTCTGGCCCTTTAACATTTCATTCACATTTAGTTAATCTTTGTATGTTTGTGCAATTATCTCAATGTCTTTTGACTGATATATTTTACAGGGTTTCATCATTTTTAATAAAACGTTTTCCAATCTATTCTAAATGTGGCAATGAATAAATGTCAAAAAGGTATAAAATTACCTGAAGCTGAGTTGGAAACCATTGGCCACAGGGTTGCCTACCCCATTCTATCATCTATGGAACTTTGCATGCCATCAATTTTGTGCCATGGCGAAACTGGATAGTTTGCTAAGTTATTAATACAATGGATGATTAAAACTCTAGCAAAGATGGACATGTGGTCACTGCGGCTCACTTTCTTCCATTCAGAGTAGCAATTTCTGGTTTTCAATGATTCATCCAATCAGCTAAAGATTTCATTTCATTTTCGTTAACTTTAATTTGATTCACAATCAATCAAACAAAATTTTAGAAACTATCTTCTGAACGTTCTTACAAACTCCACAAAAAAATCAATTAGAAACTGGCCACTCTATTAATTATGATAAATTCGAAGCTCAAATACACTGCGGTTAAATGTTCCATTTATAAACTCATCACCAATATTAGTCATACAAAGCTATCATTTCCTTGTTTCTCCAGCTTCCTTAAACATGAGGTACATTTGCTATTTACTAATCTGCATGGACAATTCCTGAATGGAAAGAGCTTTGGAAAGATGCCAGTATGTATGATCTGATGACATAATAGCCCCTTTCAAATTGCAGCACCTGGGTAGCCCTCTTGGGACCCTGGTGCGATTACTGGGCAAAGAAGCATCTTTCACGTCGCAACTACCCATTAAATCACCAACCAGGCGATTTAAGGGGAAAACCACCCCTGCAATGACATGTCACGCACTTACTGGAAGTACTGCCGGATGTTCAGATGCTGGCTGCCTGGTGACGCACACATGCAACACTGATGCCACTGGAATAAGTGGGTCGGCCATTTTCATCTTCATACCGATCGTAGACGCGCCATAGGTTAAGTTTAACTGGGTTCCCTGACTATCTCTGAGGTGGGTCAGGGACCAGTTAGTTTCTAATAGGGTTGACCTGGTTGGACCCTTTCAAACTGCAAATTGCCCGGTTAACCCCATTTTACACAGTAGTTTAAAAAGCCCTACCTATTGTTATCTGTAGAAACTATGATAAGATTAATGTACATTTTCATCAGAAAAGTTGCTTCTCATATTTCTAATGTAGAAGTATCATCCTACCATAAAAAGTTGATGATAATCAGCAGACCTCACTGCAGTCTGTGCTTTCAAAACTGAGCACTCCTTGAAGAGAGAATCATTGAACTTGATCCACCAACGTTGACCCACCAGTGCTATCAAGTGAGGCATTGATGAGACAAGGTCATTAGTGCACAACTCCATTCCCCCACCCCCAGAGTATAGACCGTCATTAGCTGATGGATGGCGCTGTTCAGGTTAAGGACCAGCTGAAAACCAGCCAAAAACACTGTTCGCAGAATTGGAATCTTCTTGTTCAGGAAAATAATTTCATGTAAGGTAACCAAGTACATAATTCTAAATATTATTAATATCACTTGGCAGCTCGTTGGGACATACACAGCTTTGAACATTATCATTAATTGTTTTGACGTGATTATTTATTTCTAAAGTAAGACAAAAACCTGACATCTAGATTGACCAAGTTGTACCAACCTACACTGTCTATCTTCATAATGGTCAAACCTGGATGGCCAAATTGGTTCACCATTTAGTTAACATGCCATCTACATGTGTATACCCTCCAAATAAAGCAAGTCACATCAGCAAACACCTGCACTCACAAAAGCATGAATCGAACCAGTCAGAACGTGTACGGAGGAGAGAGAACTATTAGCATTTGAAAAGCAAGCTGCCATTTAGAGATTTAATCCCCAGCTACAGCCACCTGCACACATTTAAATTACTGACGACTTCCTTGATTTCCTGGCACTGGCACTCTTGCTCCTGAACAACATGGCATTTGGGGAAAGAACCATGAGAGATAATTCTGATTATTCACCCACTACAAATTATCATCATTGTTAGTTCACTGGGGAAAAAAATTGGTTTGCTGCTCACTGATTGAAGTTTACTCTTCAAATATATCAGGAAGTGATACTTGAAATAAAGACCACAGGCAACTTCCATTCCACACATTTTCTCCATCCATTGAAAAGCTTTCCAGATGTCAGACATCTCTGGAATGTTTTTCTTTCTCAACCGAAATATAGCCTTGACATTCATTGAATGGTTCTCTGAAAAACTGGAGGTAAAAATTGTGAAACTAATGAGAAATTAAAATTTGAAAATAAGGACATTTGAAAATCCTCCATAGGGATTGAATGATGTAAAGTGAATGAGACACATACACAAATGGATCAACTGGTATGCCAATACAGTGGTATTCAACAGCAGAAGTTATGAAAACAAAAGCAAGCCCCTGATCTGGCTTCATTTGTACAATAGTCTGACCAGCTAAGTTTCTCCAGCATTGTGTTTTTACTTCAACCATGGTGTCTGCAGACTTTCGTGTAAACAGTTGATCTGTTGTTTATGAACACCAGGGACATGATGTACAATCTGCAGTCAGTGGGAAAAGGATTGATGGATATGCAATTTTAAACTTGAGGTAGGCCTGTCCAGTTTGAGACTGAATTTTTTTGATAACTTGTTAATGGGTGCTTGCAGAGGACATCAGGAAGAAAAGGAGAGCACAGCATAACCGTTTTGGAATTGGGGAGATGGAGGTTTTTAAGTCAAATGATTTAATAGTGCATATTCTGTGGGAATAAAGAACACAATATTGAGGATGCAGGTGATCAGATCCTAAAGCTGGGATCAATCCTCTCCAAAATAGGAATTCTCAAAAAACTGTGATAGCAATTTTCTCTTTGAAGAATCATGATTACAAGGAAAAATTACAATTCTTGTTGATGGGTAAACAAGATATACAGGCAGTCCCCAGGTTGAAAATGTCTGATTTACGAACACACAAGCCAGCCGGAAGGAGAATGACGTCTATTTCCAGTTTGAATGGAGCTTGCTTTTCATTGGCTCACTGCCCTGTTGATCGTTGGGCGGTTGGTGATGTGCATCTGCTGTCAGGCTACACCACACATGGCCTGGGCAAAGCAGCGGGCGGGCAAGGGGATGAGTGGCCGGTGGAAGGGAGAGAAGAAGAAGCAGTGTGCGCCATTGTGATGGCCTGCAAAATGGCCACCGCTCAGCTTTAAAGTGCAATTGCACCACCAAGGAGGGAGGGAAACACCCTGCAAAATGGGTGCCACTTGGCCTTAAAGTACGATTAAAAGTATTATTACCTGTATTATTATGTATAAAATGCTTTAGTGTATTGGGAAGTGTTTTATATCCATATAAAGGTCAAATATATACTATGTGGTGGCCCGCCACCGTGGAAATTGAGCTGGCACAGTGCACGCAGTAGTAAACACCCAACCCCAACCAACCAATTTTCCCCTGCAACCGCTGCAACCGTGTCTGCCTGTCCCGCATCGGACTTGTCAGCCACAAACGAGCCTGCAGCTGACGTGGACATTTACCCCCTCCATAAATCTTCGTCCGCGAAGCCAAGCCAAAGAAGAAGCACACTGTAACATGTCCCTTAACACAGCGAACCGGCACGGTTGAAAGCTGGAGCAGTACAAGACCAGCAGCCCTAAAATGGTGCTGGCCAAGCTGCCCAGCTAACAGATCAATAACGGGCTGGGGAAAAAGGCTATTTACATGCAAGAATGTTTCCGCCCGCTATTGTTATTCGTGCAGCTGATGTCAGCCAATCAAACAAACGGCGGGAACTCCAACTGTATAAAAGGAGCCTTTCCAGCCTCAATAAATCTCAGAGCTTAACCTCCCACACTGCAAGTGTGTGTGTTTCTTTGCAGCAGTTGGCTACACTATAAGCATAAGATAAACATTTGACTAATTGACACTAAATAAGGAAAGTAGGTTCCGACTTAAATAAAAATTGGGTTAAAGACAAACCTAGGTAATGGAACTCATATTTAACTCAGGGACTGCATGGTCATCAAACTATGTTAAACAAAGGGATGTCATCTTCTGACTGTGCTCTTATCCTTATGTTGACAGTACTGGAAAATATTTTCAACATTAAAGGGAATATTTTATCAGCTGCTTGCTTCAAGCAGATGTTGAATTTTAAAATTCCCCTAGACATTCAGCTAAACAAAAAATAAATAGATCTAAAGCCAGGAGAAAATTGAAAGACCTAAATTGAAGCCTTCCTTTCAAGTACTTGATTGTGAGAAAAAAGAATGTTCTGCATTCTGAGTTGTATCATCTTTTATAGTGTGAAACCATGCAGTGCGGCCACAATAAAAGAGTAGTAGCTTGGCCACATGTCACACTACTGATTACTACTGAAGTATATGTATTAACAATTTTTGTGTACCTTCTGGGCAATAATCAGGCTGATAGCCCTTGAACTTTACTTTGCATTTATTCATGAAGTGTGATCAATTAGGCAAGGTAATACCAGCGTCTATGGGAGGGCACACAATTGTGAATTTGCTTCTTTGGGCTCCATCCAGTATGCCTTATGATGAGTTATAAATTCAGCCAGCCATATCCTAGATCAAGCAAGGCCATGGTCTTTGGTCTCATTATAAGTTGCTTAACCTCCTCATTAATTTTATCAACTCTCTTCATACCTTGTTTGAAACAAACCTGCACAACTGCCTTTGTTTTCTGATTCCACCAAGAAGGTCTTACAACAATTCTTGCATAAAGGGTGCATTATTAATTCAAAAGATTGTTCTTAATTAATTTGTTGCTGTCATGACATGATAGGAAAATTTAATTACTTTCAAATGTTTATGGGGAGATCAGAATGGGTAATTATTACTTGCCAAGCCACAGAGTTACAATTTAACTGGGTGCATCATGAATAGACTGAAAGTAGTCGAGGCAGACCGGGACAAAATCAAAAGAACTCAGCCTTTTGGTTAAATTAATTCAATTGATTTAAAGCTAATTTTTAAAAAAAAGCAGATCGAGCAGCGCTCAGAGGAGGTAAAGGTATATATCTAAATTTAAATTTAGATATACAGCATGCTAACAGGCTATTTTGGCCCACAAGTACATTTTGGACTTGAACCCTTCTTCAAGGTGTGAGCAAAAAACATGCAAGAGCCTGAATAAAATGGCTGGGTGAGGAGGGAAGAAGGAGGAGAGGATATCAGAGCGTTCAGAATACATTTAGGCTGTTTTATGGTGGGGAAATAGCATTGAGAATTGTATCCACAATTTTTTTAATGAAAACCACGTATCTAACAGGGTAGATAACAGGAAAATAATGATATATTCCTAGATTTTGGCAGAGCAAGGGCAGTACAGTTAGCATAGTGCTTGTCAGCTGCTCCAGCATGGATCCCAAAACCCAGTGACCGGGGTTCAAATCGGGCCCTGTCTGTAAAAAAACTTGTACGTTCTCCTTGTGTCTGCATGGGTTTCCTCTAGGCACTCAGGTTTCCTCCCACACTTTCAAATATATGGGGGGTGTAGTTGGGCGGCATGGACTCATAGGCCAGAAAGGCCTTTTACTGTGCTGTAACCTGGGAAATATACTTTCCTGTGGCAGATTTGACCTGGAGCAGAATCAATGAGTCTTTTCATGTGAATGTGGATTTTATGACTTCAAGATAAACAGTTAAGTTTGTCTAATTATATACTTAATATATTTTCCCATTATTTACATCATACAAATATTTGCTATCATTATTAGCTTATTTGATTTGTTTCCAATATTTGAAAAAATATTTCATTTTTAATTATTTGAAATATTTTTGAACATTTAGAAACCATCAGCTTTGACAGTTGAGAAAAACAGGTCAGGAAATAATTTCCATTTGTGTTGCATGATGAGGCAAGTTCTGACACTTCCACATTAATCTTGCACATTGTTTGAAATCCATCTCCAGCTGTCTTACCACTTGACCCCATGACTAGCAGCACTGGTCAGCTGCAGCCTGAGAAAGTTACATTGGTGCCATGTAGAACCAATCAGAAACTCCAGCCCACAACTGACTGCTCAAAGGCATTTGACAAGGTTCTATCAAGGAAGGTGCTATTAGTGATGCGAGATCATAGGACTAGAGTGCAAGTCTGGGCTGAGTGAATAATCAATGGTCAGAAATGAGAAGGGTAAAGAGGGAAATTCTCAGTATGTTAATGCAAATATAGTAGAGTATGCCATTTATATCAAAAGCAGCTGAGGGAAATCTGAGCAGAAATTTTGACAAGAACAAAGACTACGAATGAATGCTAATGGACAACTAAGTAGCTGATGGAGGGTAATGTTGGAAAAATAAATAATTCTCATTGGAAGAATAAATGGAAAAAATGTCAAGATTAGCAAAAACACAAAGAAGAACACCAAGCTCTGCACAGAGGAATAGGAGGAAAAATGAATGGACAGTACATAGATTAAAAAAAAATTTTTCAAGAACAAATGAAAAGTACAGAAGAAAACGTGAGCAGAATAGAGCTGGTCATAACAGATGTAGGGAAAAGATTAGAAAATGCGGAAGAACGTGTAATGGCGGAAGAAAATGTAATGGCGGTAGAAATAGAAGTGAACAACTTAAAAAGAAAATTGGAAGAAAGTGACAAAAAAGTTAAAGAAACACAAGAGTTGTTAGCTCAGGAGATGGATATAATGGAAAACTATAGTAGGCAAAACAATATTAAGATAGTGGGCCTTAAGGAAGTTGAAGAAGGCAAAGATATGAAAAAATTTATAGAAGAATGGATCCCAAAAGTCCTGGGAATGCCAGAAATGCAGGAAGGAATGGAAATAGAAAGGGCACACAGAAAATTAGCCCCGAAACCACAGTCACAACAAAAACCAAGATCCGTTTTAGTAAAATTTCTGAGATACATGACAAGAGAAAATATATTGGAGAAGGCAATGAATAAAATTAGAGAAGACAAAAAAAACCACTGGACTATAAAGGTCCAGACATAAGTTTTGAGCTCCTAAAGAAGAGGAAGGAGTTTAACGCAACAAAATCGATCCTATGGAAGAAAGGCTATAAATTTATGTTAAGATATCCAGCGGTGCTTAGAATAGTTATCCCAGGCAGCAAAACAGACTGTTCTCGGATCCAGAGAAAGCACAAGAATTTGCAGAATGCCTGCAAGACAGAAAGAGAGATGAAGAGATGTAACGAGAACAAAGAACGACGACAAACTACATATAAATAAGTAAAAATAATGTATAAGTAAGAACTAAAGGAGGGAAGTAAGGGAGAAGGGGGGAAAAATGGAGGGGGGTGTGTGTGTGTGAGTGTGTGTGTGTGTATGTGTGTGTGTGTGTGTGTGTGTGTGTGTGTGTGTTTGTTTTAAAAAAATAATATAAAGAGAAGAAAAGAGGGGGAGCTTTGTTGTTATGTGAAGATAAAAGTCTTTTCTGGAGGGGGTTGGGTGGGAGAGAATTGGGTGGTAGAGAATAACAGTCACTGTGAAATCAGTTGACACTTGCGAACGGGTTCGCAATCCGAATGGAGAGGGGAGTTGTGGTTGCCCGGCAAGGGACAAGAGGTGACTCAGAGACGGGGGTGGGGGAACACTTGGGGTTAAGGGAATTTTAGATGTGGGAATGGTTGAAATATTTTATGTTTTAGAAGTGTTGTCATACAGTGTGTTCAAAAAAAGAAAACTGAGAAATGGAAATGGGGAAAGGTGGTGGTGAGAAAGTGAAATGACATGTAAAAAAGTATGAGATGGCCATGTTGAACTATATGACTATAAATATTAATGGAATACATAACCAAATCAAAAGGAAGAGGCTATTAAATTTATTGAAAAAAAGAAAATAATAGATATAGCATTCGTGCAGGCAAACTGGATGACGCACTTTCCTGAGCGGTAACCATTTACCTTTCGAGCACCAAAGCCTGGTGAAGTTTATACATGTTAAATTCTCTGCACAGTATAAGAACTGCCTGCAACCAGTGAACTTGAAAGAATGAGAAGTGAGATTGAACTGTGAACCAAAGAACTTTTCTTAAATTTACACACACATTACATATACATGCGCTTAGAATTAGTCGGGGCTTAAGTTGGGTAGTTAAGTTAATGGTGATAAGTTAAAGTTTGATTCTTTTTTCATGTTTAAAGATAATTAAAAACAACTTTTGTTTAAGTAATCATTTGTCGTGGTGAATATCTATTGTTGCTGGGTTTTGGGGTCCTTTGGGCTCGTAATAGTGGGAAAAAAAAGTAGTGAGATCGCCAATTGAGAATGGAGGAACTATCCAATATCCTAAAAGTTCAGTTATAACTGATCACATCGAGAGGTGTCTGAACTTCAGACAAAGATGATAATAAACAAGTAGCTTCCAAATTTTGCATGTTATTTCACCTGATGTTTACTGCGATTGAATGGAGTGTGAAACTTTGAAGAGCACCCTTGTAGAGAATCATGGCACTTGTCATTAACAAGGTACTATTTTAAAAATAAGCTTTGGACAAGCTGTCTGTCTTATTAATTTTTATACTTTATCAATAACCTGAATGCTGAGCTATTCATTACTAATCTGTAGTTGTCAATCATCCAGATAGAGGGATTTGCACTTTACTTAGACATTGATCTAAACTAGGCTTTTATTCTAAAAATGCAATTATAAGCAGAAAAAGGGCAAATGAGTAATCAAAGCAATGAAACAAAGTCAATACTGAGAGTCTCTTAAATCAGCTTTGTAGCTATAAAAATACATCACATTGCAAAAATGTCCTGACAATATTCTGGCAACAATAACCAACCATAGAAATTCCTCAGTGGTTTCTTATAGGACATTTTGAGCTAAAATACACAGCAGGAGGAAAAAAAAAACTTCAATCCAGAGTACACAATAGCCGATAAATATGAGAACATTTTTGAACATTCTTCACTGCTTCTGGAATTGCTCAAGCATTTCCACAGATATAAAATAGCATTGTACTCAAAATATTTGTCATTTGAAGTTTAAAATAGTTAAATACCATATATTTTGGCAAATTAGTCGACCGGCAGATAAGTTGACCTACCCACCCCCCACCTTTTTTCAGGGTTTTATCATATATCAGGTGTCTATGTCTACCCCAAAAGTCGTGATGCCTGAGATGTTGGGTGTTTGTCGTCATATAAGGGAACCCCCCCAAAAATGATTGATCTGCTGGGCATTGGATGGAGGTGATTGTTATCATGGAGGCTCCATCAAAACAGCAAAAGTATGAACCGAGTTTTAAAGTAAAAGTGATAGAAATGGTCAAGAAAACAACAACTAAAGCAGCTGCAGAAAGTTTGATGTACAGTACAACTCCGATTATCCAAAATCCTCAGTTATCCAAAATAATTCAGTCGATCTGACCGGGGAAGTGGATGCCGCAGAGGTCCGTGGGCTCCTGGCAGTAGCAGCAGCGGACTTCGGGGCTCCTGGGGCTTCCAGTGGCAGCCGGGATCTCAAGCTTCAGGGCAGGAATGGGACCCTTGGGCTCCCAGCACAAGCGGGGCTTTGGTGGGGAGCTGTTTGTGATCGGCGGTGGCCAGCATTCTTTTTGGTGAGAATTAAACATTATTTTAATACTTAAAAATGATTCCTTTGTTGTTTGTTGTTGTTTAAAAACTGTTGCAAGCGATTTTCTGCTGCTACTGGGCTGTTTTTTAAAAAACAGAAGCAATAACCTGTCAAACGACAGGTGAGCATGTTAGTCAGAGAGGTAGTAAAGAAAATGAGTAAAATAGGAATATACATAGTTTGAAATCCTTGAAATGCATATGGTATTAACTACATAATGAATAGATACACCAAGAATGAAGGTCAAAACAGAAGACAAAAGAAAACATATTGAGTCACAAAACCCTTCAGAAAGCTGCCCTCAGAATAATAACCAATATAAAAAAAACAAGCTCAGTATCCATAAAGGGATCTCACAATAAAGGTGTCATCAAGGTCCTCAATCACTTGAATTCTATCCACCAAAAGGCACAGTGGACATGCCATTCACCATACATCAATTCCAAGAAAACTTCCTGAAGAAACACCAATGGTCATACATGGCTTTTGTTGAGCGAGTTCTGGCTTTCAACTCATGAGCTTAATTAAAAGGATGTGAAGCACCCTCCGCAAATATGCATCACAAGAGATCATGTGTCGTTGTCCTGACAGCTTTCCTCACCACAGTGTAGTCTCAGCTCCCTCCCATCCATCTGGCCAATGCACAATCCTTGGAAAATAAATTGGATGAATTCAGAGCTAGATTACTGCAATAGAGGGACATTAGGGATTGCCGTGTGATGTGCTTCACCAAGACATGGCTAAACGAGGGCATTTGGACACTGTGCCTCAACCTGAGGGCCTCACCCTCCACCATGCAGATCAGAAACTGGTGTCAGAAAAAACTAGAGGAGGCAGTGTTTGCATCATCCTTAATTCATCATCGTGCACAAACGTGATCGTTATGTCCCAGTTAGGCTCCCCCGACTTGGAACATCTGACAATCTACTGTCACCCATTCTATTCACTGAGTGAGTTCACCACCATCATCCCGGTTATTCTGCCCCAGGCTAACATCAGGGTAGTACTGGAGGGACTGAGCAATGTGATCAGCAACTATGAGTCAGCACACCCTGATACCTTACTGATTGTTGTAGGGACTTCAAAGGGCAGATGAACTCTCTCATAGTGTTAACAGCCATCTAGGAAACACATGCATAAAGAGCGGAAAGGGCATCCCTTGCATTGAAGCCTGGTCTGGCCATTCACTGCAACAGAACTTCCCCCAGCCGTCTTGGACCTCACAATCCCGCTGGATCCAGGAGAGGACATCAAGAGGGTGGGTCTGGACCTGTGCAACCCCAAATCACCTAAATCAATTCACATACACAGTTTCTTTCAGAGGAGTGGGGTATCCTCATATCAAACCCCACAAACTGAATGAAAGGAACCATCATCATCCTATGGGATAGATAGCCAAAAGAAGAGGGGACTTCAGCCATGCTAACCCAAAGAAGTCTCTAACAAACTACCACCAACACATTACCTATGAAATCAGAGGAGTCAACACACACGACCGCTGCTATACCATCAACAAGAATGCCTACTGAGCTATCCCACGATCACAATTCAGCAAGTCTGATCACTTGGCTATACTTCTACTCCTGGCATACAAGCAGAGACTGAAGATAACAGCATCAGTGGTGAAGACTGTGAAAGTACAGTCGAGGGAGACGAATTTGAATTGGTGAACTAGACCCTATTCAAAGACCCATCCTCAAACTTGAATGAATATGTCAAGGCTGTTAATGATTTTATCAAGGCCTGTGTGGATGAGTGTGTACCCACATGCACATACTAGGAGTGTCCCAACCAGAAGCTGTGGATGAATCAAAAGATCTGTAATTTGCTGAGGACATAATCGATGGTGTTTAAGGCTGGTGATCTAGATCTCTACAGGAAGTCTAGGTATGACCTGCAGAAGACCATCACAGCAGCAGAGGCAATTCCAAGGGAAACTAGGGACAGTTATACTTACCAGTGAGAGGAGGAATTGCAGGCCATTACATCTTACAAGGTGAGACCGAACACCATAAATGGCTGTGATGCTTTACTACCCAATGAGCTGAATGCTTTTAATGCTTGATTTAAGAAAGAGTGCTCAATGAGAATCCCTGCAGAAGTTGATAGCTGTCTCTGAGGCTAACATCAGAACACCCTTCAAGGGGGGGAAACCCTCTCAAGGCATCAGGCCCCGATGGCATACCTGGCAGGGTAGTGAAGATCAGCACCAACCAACTAGCTGGTGTTTTTTTCAATTTCTCATTGCTCCAGGTGGAGGTTACACCTGGTTCAAAGGGGCATCAAGAAGAGCAGGGTGAAGTGCCTCAATGACTATTGGGCGCTAGCACTCTAGTCTATTGTGATGCTTTGAGAGGTTGGTCAGGGCCAGAATTAGCTCACACCTAAGTAAAGATCTGGACGCGCTGCAATTCTCTAACCATCACAATCACTCCACAGCAGCTGCAAGATCACTGGCTCTGCACTCAGCCTTGGATCACCAAGACAACAGCAACATGTACATCAGGCTACTTTTCTTTGACTGTATCTCAGGTTTCAACACCATAATATCCTCAGTGCTGGTTAACGAGTCCTCCCTCTGCAACTGGATTGTTGACTTCCTCATCAGAAGATCTCAGGCAGTGCAAATCGGAGACAATGTCTCCTCATTGATGATGATTAAAACAGACGGACTTCAAGGATGTGTGCTCACCCACTGCTCTACTTGCTATACACCCATGACTGTGTGGTTCAGCACAATTCAGATGCCATCCATAAATTTGCTGATGACACCACTGCCATCCGCATAATCACAGACAGTAATGAGGAAGATTACTAGATCAGCTAGCTGAGTGATGCCACAACAAAAACCTTGCACTCAATTGTTAGCAAGACCAAGAAGCCAATTGTGGACTTCAGAAAGGGGAAATCAGGAGAACATGAAGCAGTCCTCATCGAGGGGTCAGCAGTGAAGAGAGTCAAGAACTTCAAATTCCTGGCTGTCAACGTCTCTGAAGATCTATCCTGGGGCCTCCATATCAATGCATTCATGAAGAAAGCTCACCCATGGCTATACTTCATGAAGAGTTTGAGATTTGGTATGACACCAAAGACTTGCAAATTTCGACAGGTGTCCTGTGGACAGCATTCTGACTAGTGCATCACTGTTTGGTATGGAGGTGTGTAATGGAAGATTTAAACCGTGTTTTTTACTTTTGCAGCCTTTGCTTCTGCAAGGCTGAGAACCTGCTTGTGTTTTAGAATCATCAGATTCTAAATTCCACCGAGGGGCCAGAGATGCAGTTATCTGACGAAAGGACATCTGTGTTCCAAGAACATTTAATCTTCCTGCTTGTTTTGGTCACAGACTGTCAGAGGCCTAGCCTTGATGCAAAATAAACCATCGTACTCAAAGTGATAAGCTGAAAATTATGTTATTTGATAGAAACCGAGACATGCTAGCTTGCTTGCTTATCTTTCTTACTCTGCTGGGAATAGGTGATTGGGTAAGCAGTTTTTGGGTAATATAAGCCATGGTCCACTGCTGAAGTTTGAAACTCTCCGAGAGGTGGCAACATCTCTCAGCAGGAAGAAGAACATCTAGAGTCCAGCTAACGTCCTGGTCGAGGGAGGTGGAGAAGCTGCTACCGGTGCCCCGAAAACCAACTACAAGTGTACAGACGTTGCCTCGGTTCGGCAGTTGGGACCAGTCCAGGCGTTGATAAGTATAGTTGGGAAGGGCTTGCATATTGTAGTTTGAAATCAGCTTTTGAATTTGTAATAAACATTTGTATAAACTGAACTGCTCTCGGTGTGTGTGTCTATTTTCTTTCGGTAGCTCAAACACTGTGACCAATCTAAAACGAACAAAGTGTACCCAGCACAAGGTGTCAATGCACAAGACAAGAAAAAAAAACTAGAGATGTGAACTCGGCCAGTGCCACCATGGGCATCAGTCTCCACTTCATCAAAAACAGCTACAAGAGGAGATGTCTTATCTTCAAGGACCCTCACCACCCAGGCCACGTGCCCTCTTCACACTGGGAGCCTGAAAGCGAACATCCAGCAGCACAAGGACAGCTTCTTCCCCTCTAGCGTCAGATTTTTTGAATGGACAGCGAACTAGATACACCTCACTTCCTTTTATTTTTGCACTAATTTATTTATTTTTAAATGTAATTTTATAGCAATATTTGCCCTGTGATACTGCTACAAAACAATGAATTTTATGACATGTTCATGACAATAAACCCTGATTCTGCACTCTAATTCTAATTTCCCTCATTTCTGGAAGTAATCTTCAAAAGTAGAAGAAAATATATTCCATCTATGTTATTTCCATTCCAATGCATAATCAAGGTCATCCTAACCCAGTAAATTGAAACTTCAGTATGCAGGCAACACCCACTTTACACAATCACAATGGACTTGTTAACCAAAATGCAAGAGGCTTGCCTTTATATTCACTATGTGCAATATGTTGGTCCTCTACCAACAAGTCCCTGTGTATAAACTTGCTCTTTGAAAGGAGAGGTTCAAGATGAAACTGTAGGAAGGGTAAACCACTTTCAAATCTTGGGAATCACCTTAACAACCATTGCTGAGGAAATTCACAATCATTTCAATGCACCAGCAAAATTTATGGTAACTTGAAGACTAAGTTCTCAAAGACGTCAGAAAACTTGTGGCAGCAATGATCTCTGTCCTTTGAAATGCTGTTGAGATTTAAGCTGTGCACCTTCCAGCACTATGCAATTTCTATGAAACTGTTCAAATCTACTGGAAAGATAAGCAAGCCAATATCAGTCCCTTTGTCCATCCCAACATCCTGGCACTGTCCTGACTGCACCATATTGTGCAGACCACATTATTTGTCCACCAAAATATCTTATTCCCAAAACAGATACATTTCAAAATTCTGTACAGAAAGACTTGGAAAAAAAAAATGATGTGTTCAAAGCATCACTGAAAAATTGTAACATCCCCACTGACACGTTGGAATCTCTGGCCCTTGATCACTCAAAGGGGAGAAGAAGCAGTGTGGATGATTGCAGTATGGATGATGTTGCAAACTTCTAGTCCATGTGTCAGGAACACATAAAAGCCCAACACCTCACAAACTACCCACCCACACAGTCAGGCACCTATTGCTCCACTCGCATCAATTGTAGGAGAAACTGCAGTTTCCATTCCAGAGACCTCAAACCATAATAGAAGCAAATTCTCACTGGTTCTGAGGGTCTGCCTAAAAGAAAGAAAATATTCAATGTAGTGACTCCATTCTACATTTTATTTCCCCTTGAGGTCAATGTCATATACACTGCAGGTTTGTGGAACTCCACTCAAATTGACGTGGCATACCTTGATGCTCATTTTCTACTACCTTCAAGTCCAGTTTCTTTAAATCACGTCAAGTTTATTGTCATCTGATTGCACAAGCACAACCTGACGGAACAGCATTCTCTGGACCTTGGTGCAAAACACGCAGAGATGTAGTGAGATATAACACACAAAGATAAACAATTCATCTGGAGGACAAGTAGTCATATGTACAATAAATAAAGAAATAGATTTTATTTTGTAAATATGAGAGTTTCAAATGGTGAGTGTGAGCAGTTCCTTTGGTCGTTCAGCATTCTCTCTGCCCGTGGGAAGAAGCTGTTCCTCAGCCTGGTGGTGCTGGCTCTGATATACCTGTATCTCCATCCCGATAGGAGCAGCAGAAAGATGTTGTGTGAAGGGTGGAAGGGTTCCTCAATAATTTTGCATGCCCTCTTCAGACCACAATCCTGGTAGATAACATCAATGGGGGAGGGGTCGGGTGGGGAAGGAATACTTCAGTAATCTTTTTCTGCTACTCTTATGTTCCCATGAATTGACCTAATTACTATCCATTTTTCTGCAGCAACTATGCCACACTGTGATGCAGCCCGCAAGGTCACTCTCAATAGAGCTCCTGAGGAAGGTTGACATGATGGTGGCCAGTAGCCTCGCCCACTTCAGTCTTCTCAGGAACTACAGTTGCTGTTGCGATTTCCTGACAAGTGAGGAGCTGTTGTGCGTGTTCACAATATGTCACTAGTTAAGAGAACTCAAGGGAACTTGGTGGACTCCACTACAGTTATTGATGTATTAGTGGAGGGTGGTTGTTCTTGGTTCTCCTGAAGTCCACGATCATCTCCTTCATCTTGTTCACATTGAGACTCAGGTTGTGACTCTCGCACCATATCACAACATTTTCCACCTCTTCTCCGTCATGTTTAATCAAAGCATGAATCCTCAATTGTTCAAACAGTCCCATGGAGATTTAATTAGAAACTTTAAAATTGCATTTAATACTGTTATTTTCTCATGTTCTCCCAAGCTGCAAGCAATGGGCAGATTTGATTACACAGCTGATTCTCCACTAAGCACAAATAACTTAACACTGTCTGAGTCTCCACGTTCAGTTATGAAGAAATCCACTCAAAATCCAGTTTATAAGAGTACTTATTATGGACTGCAGATTTTCACTGGAGGGTGGCAACTGCCTTCTTGAAATCTAACAAACTTGATAACTTGCAGACCCTTTCGTCTCAACCTGATAAAAAGGGTGCAGTCATCAAAGTTTCAGGCGAACCCTTTTGGTAATTTTCTCCTGATAAGATTTTACATATTTATCTTTGAATTAACTTGAAAATATGATTGGAAGCATACCTGTTAAAATCAAAGGTAAACAATTCTGAAAATTATTTCAGTCTTACGTTGGCAGAACCCATTGCACAAATGACTACAATTCTAACGCCCTGCAGTTGCTTCCAGTTTTTCTGGCTTGTTTCACTAAAATATGAGATTTTTGACTTTGGTAATAATTGTGGCTAAGAAGATAATATTTAGTTTGAAAAGAAATCAAATTAATAAAATAAAATGCTGCTAAAGCAAATAGTTTTCAATGTTATATTAATTATGTTGCTTTAATTCAATACAAACCAATCTTCAGAACATTTACATTCATTCTATATAATCAAAATCTCCCTTGACAATCGTCACTCCAAGCCCCCCTATCATGGTCATATCTGAATTTACAATAAATCAGTACATCCTGAGTTATCAACCATTCTCTCAGCTAAACAAATGACTGCCCCTTATTCTGTGACAATAATTATGTGTAAACTGTACATATACTGTAACTGAAGTATAATTGAAAAAAACACATATAAGAAATTCATAGTGTTTTGAAATGAAAAAAATCAGAGTCAATTTAAACAAATAATGTCTTGAGACTGCATTTTCTGCTTGTTTTGTCATTTTTGTCTCTGGGGTTTCAGTGTCTTTGGCTTGGAAACCATCCATAATGTAAACTGGTCTCTGATGGAAATGATTCCTTGCATTACAGCATTAACGTATTCCCAAATTTCAGCAACTATTGAAAATATTTAAATATTTATGCACGGAAAATAGAAAAGCAGATCTCAACCAGGTATGTTATGGAGTGTGACCATCTTCACATTGAAAAGAATCACCACATGCATTAACACTACATATATTTGCTCCAATTTTGTAATTAAGGACAACATTAAACATGCCGTGGAGTTTATCCAAGACACTCCAAATAGAAAATTTCATCTTTTATGTCAACAAGATGCAGTAATGGGCAGCTGACAGCACCATTCTGACTGATATGTAAAAATGAAACAAATGCCATGGTGAATAGTCTCAGAAAGTTGAGGACCAGTAGGGCACTAGTTGTTGCAGAAAGGATGCTTGCACCAAACCTGATTCTTTTTTTTTGAGTATTTGATTTTGATAATTTTCAATCAACATCCAGCCAAAATGAAGAATAACAAAAAAATCACCAATATTCATAATATTAACAAAATAATACAAATATCGAACCACATGTCGATTTTAAAGGAAATGGAAAAAATGTGTCAACATGTGATTCAATTATTATAAAGAAAGAAAAATGACAAAAATACAAATTTAATGTCTGAGTTGAACCGAAGGGAGAAAAAGATAATAGAGAGAAAGAAAAACATATGAGGAACCCTCCCACCCTCCAAGAAACAAGAGGAAAGAAGAAAAAATAAGAAAAAGAAAAAATTGGCTTCACCTTGGATTAACCCCACTCCCATCAAGGGATAAATAACCTGACTTATCTAGGGACCTCAATGCTGCTAGCACTGGGGGTGGGGGTGGAAGAGACGGGGGTGGGGGGGGGGGGGAATCGTTAAAGATTTACGCCAAAATACCTTAGTTATGAATTCCATATTCTTGAAAATACATCATACCCGTTTCTGAGGTTATAGGTGATCTTCTCCAGGGGAAAACAATTATACATTTCTATCTTCCAGTGGGTTAAATCTAGTTGAGAATCAGATTTCTAACTAACTGCTATGCATTTCCTGGCCACTGCTAAACTGAATTTAATGAATTTTAATTGATACTTCAACAGCCTCATTTTCGGTCCCAAAGAGTATCAAATTCAGTAATTTTATTCCACATTGTAATTATATGCTTTAATAGGGTAATATTATACAGATAATAATTTAGAATTCCATTTATATATAAGGTTTTCTGCTATCCTCTCACCAACCTTATACAACTCCAATTTTAACCAAACCTGAATCTCAATAATAAGCAAGACTCCTCCTCCTGCCCATTCTTCTCTTCTCCCCAGCCTTTTAATTCAGCACCTACTTGCTTTTTACTCACTGTGAAGAAGGGCTCAGGCCCAAAGCGTCATTACATAAACTGACTATTAACTTGCCAAAGCCAATAAAGGCTAAGCAAAATTAAACACTGGCATTGCAACTGATGCCCATATCCTATAAATTAATTTTTTTAAAGTCAATAAAATGTGTAAAGCTAGGATTTTGATTAATTTATAGACTTCACGTTACTGAAAGAAACTTACATTTATAAAACATTGATTTTACTGGAAACTGATTTTGATCACTAAATCATCCAATCATTCAGTGCCAATTTTGCTGTGCATTTTGGAGGATAAAATATCTGAGATCTTCATAGTGTGGAGCTAAATAATATAACCTTTAGGAATTCAGGACACATGATATTCATACTGTCTGACAATTCCACATTTTGTCAGATTTTGAGGGCACAAATTTAAGAAACTTGAAGATGCTTTAGTACCTTCAGTTGATTTAAAATATTAATGTAAATGACAACTGATGAGACCCCAAGTAAGATGCCAGTAGGGACAACCAATGAATTTCAATTTTTTTCTAAAGTAACTCATTTTTAATTATAATTAAAATATCACAGCCATAGGATATAGGACATGGAGAATTTTTTTTCACTAGAAGCTTATTCAAAAAGTAATGATTTTCCTTTATTTTCTCTTTACTATTGCAGTAACTGGTTCAAATTACATGCAGTCAAAGAACCAGGAAATGGGGAAAATTTAAGAAAACAAATCATGATTGATGGAAGTCTGAAATGAAAATAAATGTATTTCCAATCCAAAGGAGGTCTATCAGAAATAAAAAAGGTTAATGTTATCAGGTGTTGGCTGCATTGGACACAAAACATTGGCATTGAACAAAACATTCAAGCACTTCTGTCCCACATTCATGAGAAAGTCCATCAGTACAGTATTCCTATTTTATTTTGCTGCCTTGGTCCCAGATTGAAAATAATATTTTCTACCAAGAATGTATAAACTCAAATTTAAAGCCATTAACCAAGTTCGTACCGTTAATTTTTGTCCAGTGAATTTTTTTGCCATTGACATAAAAAAAATTCTCTTTTCTTCCTTGAATGGATTTTCGTTTGAACACCCTCTTATGTCAGACTCCAATGTATCCAATTAAGTCCCTTTAAATGGCAAAAACCTCAATAAAATTATCCTTACATTTTTCATGCATTCCAGGGTACAAGCCAAGAATATGAAATATCTTCTCATTACTCCAAGTAATATCCTGATGAATCTGTGTTACAATCCTTCCAAAGCCAATGTAGGCTATTTTTGGCATAGTACCCTAAGCAGTGAATAGAATTTGGAATTACATTAGAACTTCCTCTTTCTATTCCAAACCTCTCAATGAAAGGTTTACTTTCCATAGATCACTTTCCATTTTCACTACCCAGCTGTAACTATTAGAATTAAATTTATTTTATTTTCAGGTACAATACGATAGAAGTCAATTCTGGCCATTCAAATCTGTGCCACTCAATTGCACCAAATTAACCAATAACCCGATATGATTTGAGGGTGGGAGGAAACTGAAGCACCCAGGGAAAACCCACACAGGTTACAGGTAGAACATACAATCTCTTTAGACAGTGCTGGATTCAAACATGGGTTTCTGGTGTTGTTCTCGGCCCTACACTAACCGTGCCATCCATTAGTGATCTAAAAGTACATGAACTCTTAAATCCCTTTGAATCTCTAATAATCCTATTTTCTCACCATTTGGAATTAATTTATGATCTCATCTACATTATTTACAATGTTTGTGCCCAAGATATGATCTAAGGCACACATGTCAAACTCTGGCCCTATATTTGGCCCGCAAGATCATATCAAAAATGTATTAGAGGTGGCCCGCTGGCCGCCGCACCAGTATAGCGCATGCACAGTAACCGCTATGTCCCAGGGTGAGAGAGAGAGAGAGAAAAATCCTGGTCCTTGAAAAGTAGTGGTGGGTGGTTTTATAAACACGCTGTCGTGTCCCCCCGCCCACCCCCCCACCGCAGCGCGGCCTGGCCGGTGTCAGGGGAAGCCAAGGCCGCTTCCCAGCGCCCGGAACCCCAGTGGCACAGCGTTTCTTGGAGCTGCAGATGGAGTCGGGACGCCGGAGGGAAGATTGGGGCTCCCCGCCGGGTGATGGGGGCGCCGGCCGCCCTGCGCCTTCCCACCAGACCAGTGGCGGGTGCCCGGAGTACACGTGGAGAGCGAGGCTGGTCAGGCAGGTAGGGTGGAACCCCCCGCCAATCTCGGGAGTGGCGTGGGCTGGATCGGGATTAGCCGCGCTCACCTGCTCCTCCACCGCTGACCGGGATCCCAGCGCAGTCCTGAGCGTGGAGACTGCCCTGGAAAGGTCCTGGGACACCGGCACGGAAAGAAAAGGGGGTCCGGGAGAAACTCAGCAGGTCATGGGAGGTCTGGGAGAAACTCAGCAGGTCAAGGGAGGTCCGGGAGAAACTCAGCAGGTCAAGGGGGGTCCGGGAGAAACTCAGCAGGTCAAAGGGGGATCCAGGAGAAACTCAGCAGGTCAAAGGGGGATCCGGGAGAAACTCAGCAGGTCAAAGGGGGGTCCGAGAGAAACTCTGCAGGTCAAGGGGGAGGGGTCCGGGAGAAACTCAGAAGGTCAAGGGGAAGGGGTCCGGGAGAAATTCAGCAGGTCAGGGGGGATCCGGGAGAAACTCAGCAGGTCAAGGGATGTCCGGGAGAAACTCAGCAGGTCAAGGGAGGGTCCGGGAGAAACTCAGCAGGTCAAGGGGGGTCCGGGAGAAACTCAGCAGGTCAAAGGGGGATTCGGGAGAAACTCAGCAGGTCAAGGGAGGTCCGGGAGAAACTCAGCAGGTCAAGGGGAGTCCGGGAGAAACTCAGCAGGTCAAGGGGGGTCTGGCAGAAACTCAGCAGGTCAAGGGGGGTCCGGTAGAAACTCAGGGGGGGGTGCCTGACCTCACCAGGACCGTTGCTCACTCCGCCTCCCTGCCGCAGGCCGACCCGCGACTCACGGTGACGGGGCCGCTGATCCGCCGAGATGCCGCCCTGCAGCGAGAGCCGATGCCCCCGCACTGTCTTTGTCCAACTCGATCGCCCGCAAACCCCGCCCTCCCGCACACAGGCCTGAGTAAGTATTATGAACTTTAATCTCAGAATAAAACGATCTTCCAATACTTTCATGTTATTGTGATAAATATATTCCTGGCTAAAAATGGTCCTGCACCTGGATACAAGCTCATTAGGCATAAAACTTGAAAAGTGTGTAAATCAAAGGATATCTGTACCAATGGGAAAAGGGCATGGCAAATAACCCTGCTAGAGTTCATGCCCACAATCAGTCACCCATTTGATTGTTTCAGGAATCATGTTATTCTCCCACACTCTCAATAGCCCTCAGATTTTACTATTCGACAGCACACTAGCAACATTTGACAAATCCTCTATAGAGAAATATTATTTATTGAATATTTTATTTCTCATTTGTTAATGCTTCTGGAAAGAGTTTATCCAAAACTATTATTAAACATTTATTTTAATAAGAAAAAGTTTAACATTACATATGTTGAAAGAAGAGAAAACATGCAGATGTTGTTGAAAATTTTCAATAAATATTTAGTTCGGCCCTCGACTTAGTCCAAGTTTTTAATTTTGGCCCTCCGTGAATTTGAGTTTGACACCCCTGATCTAAGGTATTGGAATAGCTTTGTGCTAATCTTGATAAATCATGTAGCTCCTTCCCATTGCACGATATCAGATACCAGTTCCAAAACCTTATTTCAATCACTGCATAATTGGCAACTGTTCATAATTTCAATATTGAGACAATGGTAAAGCTAGAGAACTGAAAGCACTGAATATTAGGGAGAAGACATTCAGCATTTCTTAGTTTGCCAGATTTTGCTGATCTAGCACTCTATGCCAGTGGATGGTCAGAAGGATCTCTCAGAGGCACAGCGAGGACAAACCATACAACACAAGAACAGGGCCTTTGGCCCAAGTGTCTGTGCTGACCATGATGTCCAAGTTAAACTAAAACTCTATGGTTGCAATGATACACATCTCTCTGGACTGTGCATATTCATGCTTCCATTTGCAAGCCTTTTAAACACTACCACTGTATTTGCCTGTTATAACATTTGCCAGTTGATTTTTGAGATATTGAAAACAGTTCTAACTGAGAGAAAATATTTATAACCTTTGTTTTAATTTTTAATAATGTTCAACTAAATGCATACATGAGTAATTAAAAAGATAAAGTCAAGTAATTTAAAATGAGCAAATTAACATCTCGCATCCTAATCCACATTCAGCACAGAGGCATCAGATCCAACAATAGGTCGACTTGGTACTGGAAAGAAGAGATGTTAATTCAGTATATTACTTCATTCCCAGCATTTGCACGTTGGAACTTCCATAGTTTATGAAGTAAACGTTGGCAGTCAAACTTAGAACTGTTGATGAAAGTCAGCAAGATCTATCCCGGAAGAAATACATGACAAATCCATTTTCATTTCAAGCTACATTTTAATTAAAAGACAAAATAGATAGGGATAAAGAAAATCAATAAACTGCAAGTATTTATCAGGTAGAGTTAAAAAATACCTTCTAAAAAATCTTAAATTGTAGATCCACAGGAAACACGAGGAGACTTCTATTATTTCGAGATTTTTTTCTAATCTATTCATTTATTTCATACCGGAAAGCACAAGCCTGGGAGAATAGGAGTTAATTAAGATTAATTAGAAGGTCCGAGAGCAGACAGAGAGATAGAAACAGTGAAAACTGAGCGGGGTGGGGGTTACATAAAATTGAATTTTGTACAAATATGGAGGCATTCAGATCAGATGCAGGCAATAATTCTGGAGAGCCACCATCACAATGAGCCCTGAATTCAAAACTCTGAGAAACCTCCAAAGCCTGTTAAAGCGGGCCTGGCTAGTCCATCTAATGTGAGTGGAACTTTAAATCTAACACAAATTTTACAATTCTTTATGAAAGGATAATATTGGAACTGGAAATAAAAAAAAAGTTTTGGAAGTGAATTGTATGCATGCATGCTTAAGTAATTTGAGTGGTAATAAAATTAAATGGTGTTGAATTATGTTATAAAGTCCTTTGACATAAAAACAATTCTGAGAAACTCAGCAGGTCAAACAGTGGATAAATATTGGGAGGAATTTGGTAAAATTAGTAGGTCACATACATACACACATTTTAAAACAGATCTTATTTGAAAGACTGAAGAATTCATTTTCAGGAACAACTTTAGAGACTTTTATGCACATTTCACAAGTAGGTACTAATTGAAATGATGTCATGAAACGAATAGACCATTGTTTGGAATTGGAGACAGGCTGGATGGTTGGATTACCACAAGGCTTCTGACTTTTCTGCCGTGCTCACAGAAGGGTTACTCCTGGGTTTTGTTTACCTAAGACAGCAGCTTGACCAAAAAGGAGAACTCCTGTGGTTTGCTGGGGGTTTTTGCAAGGCTTTCTGGCAGTCTCAGTTGGAGAGAGAGAGAAGACTAGTCCAACAAGCTCTCTCAGCCAGTGTGCGTGTGACACTGAGAGCAGCTGAACAGAGCAAGTCAGGAAAAGCTGGTTGGAAACAGAAAGTTCCAGAGCAGTGGATGGCTGGAAGTGCTATCTGTCTGATGTTTCTCTTGGAATAAGTGGAACAGAAAGGAACTCTGTAGTAGCCTGAAAGAAAGAGGTAACCATCTGGAAAACCCTGATAGGGCAAGTTTCATCAGCAAGACACTGAGGTGACTAATGGTGGTACCTCAGTTGTGGAAATACTGGAACAACAAATCTCTCTCTCTGCAAACCCTTCAAGAACCTTCCTGAGTGGTAAACATTTACCTTTCGAGCACCAAAACCTGGTGAACTTTATACTTGTTAAATTCTGTGCACGGTATAAGAATTGCTTGCATCCAGAGGACTTGGAAAAAGAAGTGAGGTTGAACTGTGAACCAAAGAACTTTTCTTAAATTTACACACATATTACATACACGTGCGCTTAGAATTAGAAGGGGGTTAATTTGGGTTAGTTAAGTATAGAGATAAGTTAAAGTTTGATTCTGTTTTCATGTTTAAAGATAATTAAGAACAATTTTTGTTTAAATAACTCTTGTCTTGGTGAATGTCTATTGCTGCTGGATTTTGGGGTCCTTTGGGCTTGTAACAATACATAACCAATGTTTCAGGCTTGACCCCTTCATCAAGGTGTGGTCTTATGACATATTAAGCTCATACCCTGATGAAGGGCTCAAGCCTCAAGCACGTAATGTATCTTTATCTTTGCTATATAAAATACACTGTTTGACCTGCTGAGTATCTCCACAATTGTGCTTTTACTTCAGTTATGGTGTCTGCAGTCTTTTGTTTTATTCCTTTTTTTGACATGTTAGTTGAAAGCCTGCAGAGGTCAACATTACCCCTTACATGCCTCTGTGACATGTACTATCTAAAGCTAGCACTTAAAAGCATCAGAGTAGAATCATCGATACCAATCCACAAACTGCTCCAAATCTATTGGCAGGGAAAGCAAACGACGTGTATCCTCTCCCAGGCCACTATCACCAGTCTTCAGGTTCTTAATACAATCAGTCCATATCTGAAGGGTGTGGCTTGTATGCCTGAAGCCAGATTCCTGAGGCAGACTATTTTGAGCCCCGTCATAACAAAAGTTTACAAAACATGTACAACCTGACAAAACAGTGTTCTCTGGTCCTCAGTGCAAAACATGCAGACGCATAACCAGACAAATGATACATATGTAGGACAAGTATTTCATCTATACAAATAAATAAATATTGTTTTGTGCATATGAATCTCTCAGATGATTAGCGTGAGCAGTTCCTTTGGTTGTTCAGCATACTCTGCCCGTGGGGAGAAGCTGCTCCTCAACCTGGTGGTGCTGGCTCTGATACTCCTTGTTATATAGTTGGGATAATGTGAACCATTTTTTAACCACGTAAGAATACACCCTTCTCACTGTAGTAACTGTAGTGCACCACTGTGTGGCATATGTATATGAGAATGTGTGAAATTTTCCTTAGATGGTGGAAGGCATGAGTAAGTAAAGCCTTTTCTGTTAATGAAATCTCACATCTCTGAGTTATTTAAGAAGGCTCCCAAGTAACTCAAGAGACATAGCACTCCTGTGCCTCTTCCCTGACTGGAGCAAAGTGATTCAAAGATGACCCCAAAGTCAATTATATATTTAGAACCCCATGGGAATCCTTGTTCACAACGGTGGGCCAAAATTTGGGATCACATTAAAATTTTGGGTCTTTTTCTCAGAAGCACATGGAAATTTAGTGCAGATGGGAAAGGGAGCATCATGATGCAAAGAGTCTTCTGGCCCTGGCAGAATCTGTGGTTCCTATGTTGTTGTCATCAATTACCTCAGAACCCACAATCCAGAGTGGAAGCAAATCATTCTCAACCCAAAGAACTGCCTCAGATGATGACGATCAACCATAAACAGTATCTAAAATTGGAATGGGGAAATATATTAAATGTCAGTGTAGGGTAGGCATCAGAATAAGTCGAATTAGGGGCATTAGGGTAACTGCAGGGGGCACAATCTGACATTTGAAAACTTGCTCAGCGAGGGAGGAAGTGTGGTGCCTATCTACCTACCATGAACCTCCTTGCATGCGCCACTGCCATTACACTTCCCTCTCCCTCCAATGTAACAAACACACTGCTTATATCGTTTGGAGACTAATGATACTAGCTACGGGTGGGGGTGGGTCATAGTTCCTCATGGGGGGGAGCAATGCCCGCAAATGCCCCCCTTGGCATTGGCCCTGTGTCAGTGATCAATTAAAAATTGCAATATGGCTCATTAAGGACAGATCAAGCAACAAATAGCAAGCATTTCTGAATAGAACTTTTGCAATCATATCTATCAGGACAGGACAGGTCAAGCACCTCTTAACCAAAATGCATGGGACCAGAAGTGTTCCAGATTTTGGAATTTTTTTGGATTTTGGAATAATGTATTTAATAATGTTTTACACTTGCCAAAAAGCAAACTTGATTTCTGCTTGCAAAAGAAGATAAACGCAGCACCAAATACTAGAAATTTTGCTGGATGGCAAAAAACAGCGAGTAATGCATGTAGGTCTGATGGAGATGATGGGTGGTTTACAAATTGGCGCCTACTTATGGCATCATGCCGGTGCTCAAAAAGTTTTAGATTTTGGAGCATCTCGGAACATTAGATCAGGGGCATTTTATAACCTGCACTTCCCTTTTCAGCGTCAGTAGAGCGTCATTTTGTATTCAGTGTGAATGGTGAGTTATGCTTAAGACTGACAATCCAATTAGAGACTTGAAGCCTGGAAAAATATCCAAAAAGCTTTGAAATTATTCAAGTGCGAAGATTGATTTATTACTGAAGCTCTCCGAAATTAAACTAAGTATCCACAAATCGTGTGCCAGAAGCAACCAGTCTCTTCTGACTCAATGAGATAATGGACAAGTCATGATGGTCTTTTATGTTACACTTGATTCTGTGGACTTGTACTGAGGCCATGCTCTTTTCTATTGATTTCTGTCTTGTAGCATGATGCATCAGCCAAGAAAATAAAGTCTTTGCATAATTGTGGGGTGATGGACCTAAAGGAGGATGTCTGTGTTTCTGCTTTAGTAGAGCGAACCAATTAATATCCCTTTCCTATTCCATCTCAATGATACATCAATTTTTCTGCCCTTAAAGTATTTATCTAGTGCCCTCCATAAAATGTAGTCAGATATCTTCAGCAAGAATGTACAACTCATAATGAATGAAAAGTTGACTGCAATTCCAAGGTGCTGTAAGGAATTTAATGTCAGTATTGAACTTGTAAAACAGATTGTTAGCTAAAAAGGAAAACCTGAAGCATTTGGTCTGCAGAGAGAAGTCTTTTCTTCTGAACTCCTGCTGTGTGACGATGCCAGAGGTCATCACCTAAATAGCAAGTTGACTTTGATGTGCCTGGTTCCATCTTCAACAACAAATATCAGGGGAAATACTCACTAACAAGTTTTCGATTCCTGATGAACTCAAAACTTTTCTCCATCCAGCGTTTTTGTGTGCTAATAATTGATCATCAAACATCCTTGTATCAGACAAAAGAAACAAAAATTGAAGTGATGTCAAATTGTTATTGACAAGAATTTTGGATTACTGGAAGGACAGAGAGGGGTGGGAGGGAAATAGTTTGTCTGGAGTCATAGGCAAAACATTCTGAGTGGTTCCAGCAGTGAGTTCCATCTGAAATTATCTGCAGTTCATATGATGAGGACAATTTAGTTTAGTTTATTTATATAGCACATTTAAAACAACTCACATTGACCAAAATGCTGTACAGATCATAAATTATATCTTAATTTAAGCAGCTATTTTAAGTGCAGTATAAAACGATACCCGGGGTTTAGAATCGTACGTACAACATGGTAACAATCAACAATCACCTCAAAACGCTTGCGAGTAAAAACACAACTTCAGACTGGATTTAAAAGAGTTAAAGGAAGGGGCTGATTTGATGGATAGAAGAATATTGTTCCACAGTTTGGGAGCTGCAATAGTGAAGGCGCGATCTCCCCTGAGTTTGCGATTTGAGCATGGAACAACCAAGCAAGCAGCCTAAATTCACCAACCGATCTGAGGGGTCTTGAAGTGGAGTAGGAGATTGGCGATGTAGGAGGGGGCTAGTCCATTAATGGATTTTAAACAAACTGGAGAACTTTAAAAACTATTCAGAGCCATACTGGCAACCAGTGAAGGGAGGCCAGAATAGGGGTGATATGGTCCCTCTTCTTGACTCCTGATGGAGCCTTGCTGAAGCATTCTGAACCAGTTGCAGGCTGGATAATGACAACTGACTAATTCCTGTATAAAGAGAGTTAGAGTAGTCTAAATGGGAGAAAATGAAGGCTTGGATAAATTTCGAGGTCTTTCAGTGACAGAAATAGTGTGGAGCTGGAAAAAGCTAGCTTTTACTACTGCATTAATTTGAATGTGGAGACAAATATCACATCAAGGGATTTGACGTGTAGTTTAATGAGGGTGGATAAGTTACCAAGGGTATTGGAGATCATTTTGGTGGAGTTTGGGGGGGTGGGTGCAAATGGGATGATGTCAGATTTGCCTTCGTTTAGCTAAGTTTTGAGCTATCCAGCACTTTATGTCCTCCAGACAGTTGTTATGGATAGTTAACTTGGCTTGATTTTAGAGCTTTGGGGGAGATAGAGCATAGCAGAGAAAGGAGATGCCATGTGTTTGGATGATTATGGTTGAGTGAAAGCATGTAAAAGAAGAGAATGGGCCCCAGAATAGACCCTTGTGGGAGCCTGCAGGAAAGGGTAGCAGAGGAGGATAAAAATTTGGCCATGTTGACGGAGAAAGTCCTATCACTGAAATAAGATTTACATCAGTTCAGGGCCATGTTGTCAACATTGACCCTCTGCTGGAGGCAATCAATTAAAATTGTGTGATCCACAGTATCAAACGCTGCGTTAAGGTCCATGAGAATTAGAATGGTGGAGCTCCCTGAGTCAGTGGTGAGGAGCAGGTCATAGCATATTCTGGGCCTTAAACCTGACTGGAATTTTTCAGATATGTTGTTTTGATGTAGATAGGGTAACAATTGGCTAAGAACTAAATTTTTGATGGCCTTTGACAGGAATGGAAGTTTAGAAACAGATCTGTAATTTTTGGGTATGGTGGGGACAAGGTTGGGGTTTTTCAGGAGGGGCTGGACTACAGCACACTTGAAGCAAATTGGAACTGTTCTGGTGGCTAAGGAACTGTTAACAATAGAGAGGATGTTAGGACTGGCTGTATCGAAAACATCCCTCAGGAGGGGAGTAGGGATAATGTCGAGGAGGCAGGTTGTCGGTTTCATGGCGAAAACAATCTTTCTAGGGGTGGGTATTATGATTGGGCAAAAACAGCCCAGGTTGGATGAACAGAGCTGTGGTATAGTTAGATTGTAGGTGGAAGGGGAATATTGGTTCTGATGTTCTCGACTTTGTTTATGAAGAATTTTTAGAAATTTTCACATTTGGTAGGGGAAGCATCAGAGTTGGTGTTAGGTGTGGGACCAATGATTGAGAATGGTATTGAACTGTGGGATTTTGGGAGTTGTTGGAAATTAGGTTGGCAAAGTATTTTGCTCTTTAGAATTCAAGGGTAGTTTGAAGGAGAGAGAGAAAACAGACACCAGGAATGACAGTGAAGTGATAAAAATAGTCTGATGTGGTGAGCACGGGTGTCATATTAAAGTATGAAAGTGTAATTTAATCATGTACAGGTCACCCCCAGCTATGGCCATTTGCTTACAGATGTTCACTCTTACAGTGCGATGGGTGTTCGTGTTACTGTGTAGGTGGGGAAGGCCTGGGAATCGCTGGGCATTAGAGAGAGGGCATTGAGAAATAAGACCAGTGGGAATGCTGTGGGAGCTGTTATTGATTTGATGGGATGAAGAGCCTCCTATGTTGTGAAAATATATGTGAAAATACCACTATTTAGCATTGGTTTCCAGCATAAATAAGTTTTCTCCCTGGATTTAGAAAACTTTTATCATTTGAAAATTATATCAATGTATCTGTGGAAATATTGATGAATATTGATTAGTTTTGTATCATGCATTGCCCATACCAGAATGGCTTTTTATGAGACCAGAAATATAACCTGAAATATTGCATATTCAATAGAAATTATTTTTGCCTTTTAAAATGGTCATGAAATTATTTTTACTGATTGCTGTCCAACCACTCCCTTTAGCCAGTTTACTTTTATTTCATTCATTTTACTAAAACATATCCACTCATACTTTGAGTGAAGTTGTTTTACTTAATACAATTCCGTGGTGGAATATTTTTAACATCTTGCTCATCAAGGGACTTGGAATATATATTTCAGATTGGTTGCAAATTATTTATTATCTGGTTTTGTCTGATTGTCTGGCCCAAGATGGCAGCACCTGTCCTTCACAGTGACCATGAGAGCTTGCATACTCCGCGCAGCAACAGAAACTGGGAGAAACCCCACCTTGAGAAGGAGAAGCAGAGAAAACAACCCTACATTGCAGTGACCACAGCAGTGGACCAGTGAGGGGCTCAGTGGCTGAGGGACCCACACAGGTTGTGGGCGATTTGTGGTCAGGTGACCTGCATGGGCTGCAGGAGATTGGCTGATGGGAACTAGGCATTGGAGCCAGGATTCAAGAGGGTAAGAAGGGCTCCTGAGGGGACTTGGGCACTGAAGGCTTCCTGATCGTGTAGGAGGTTTGGATCTGGATCTTACATTGCCTATGAATCGACCAGGAGCTTGTGTGCCTGCAGAGGCAGTGGAACCAATGGAGGTAAATCCACAGACACTCAGCGACTCTGAAGGTTCTTGTTGATGCTTCTCTTTCTCTCTTGCTTTAAAGGGTACCAGGCAATACCAATGGCGGCTCATTGTCTGCTTTACAGCAGAAGACAATTTCATGTAATATTACATGCTTTGCACTATTACATGACAATAAAGGAATAATGAATTTTGAATTATTGTCTTCCCTGCAACAATCCTTGTACAATACCATTGATCTTTTACCTGTTTCAGTCATATGGCTTTAATGCCAAATACAACACCACCTTGAACCAGACTGCGACACCCTCACACTTCTTCTCTTTGTAATCAATCAACCAACCATTCTGCACATTATCCACTGATGCGAGTTCCCTTGTTCACACAGGCCTGACATCCCCATTTGCTTTCCTCCAATGCTGCTTGTTCAAACTACTAGCAACTTAGAGCCAAACATAAGTTAAGTGGAAGAGTGCAAAATAAGGTCCAATGAATAGCTAAATACTCTGTTGCAGCAAATTCTGGTTCAGTATTTTTTATTTGAAGCCAACTGAAGATTACATATCAGACAACGTCTATAGGAGTTTTAGTTTTATGAGGTTAATCCTTCAGTAGGATAAACACTGCGCACACTCCAGTTTCCAATTCACTGAAGGTATCAGGCTACAAATCGTCAATTTTCATTCTTGTGGACAATTGATACACCAATTTTTCACATTCACAGTTTTTCTGACAATTTTACCAGAATTTAACAAGCATAATTTTTTTCAGTAACCTGCACAATGGAATCACCATCTTTTAAACAAGCAAAATGCATCTGTTATGAAGAGTTGTGCATTGCACTTTTATGCCAGAATATTCCATCAAATTTTACCAAGGATTTAGTACAATCATCAAAATAAAATTTCATTTAATTTAGACATACAGCACGGTAACAGGCCCTTCCAGCCAATGAGCTCATGCTGTCCAAATGCCCCGATTAACCTACAATCCCCATACATGAAGGATGGGCTGAAAACAGAGCACCCAGACAAGGGGAGAATGCACAAACTCCTTACAGATAGCGTCAGACTCGAACCCGGGTTGCAGGCGCTGTAGTAGCGCTGCATCTACTGTATGTGGAGAATGGCTATCATCATGTTAATAATTCGACATAACCAAAATCATATTTAAAATTCTCTTTATACGTACATGCCAGGAAGTTCAGATCCAGTGGAACATTTTGAGGAGATTCTTATTTTCCAATCATGTTTGTTCAAAATGAGATAACTCCTTCCATTGTAGTTATCAACATTAAGAAAAGGGAACATTATGACTTAAATATATGGCTTCAAGAGCATGCACCTAACTAGATAATGCTTAAGATTTTTACCACTCACTGAAATTCAATTTATAAAGCGTCTTACATGACCTTGCAACGTCCACCGTGTTTTGTTGCACATTCATAAAAACAGAAGCTGGAGTCGGGTCAGTATACTCTCCACACATGCTCCACCATTCAAGAAGATCATGGCTGATCCATTCTTGGCCCCAATATCACTATCCCACTCTTTCCCTCTCTCTTTAACTCCCTCATAGTTTAAAGATCTGTCAATCACCATCTTGAAATATATTCAATGATCTAGTCACACAGCCCTCTTGGAATTTCCAAAAATTACCCAAGAGGAACAGAATTACCCCTTATCTGCATTACACGTTGTGGATACATTTAGGCCTCCAATTTCTTGAATGTCACTTTCATGGATAAATTAGTGTTCTTTATTGAAGGAAATATGACTATGCTTAATTAACAAGCCATTAAATTCTTCAAGATAATTGGTACCTGGTAAATCAATACCTTTTGATGATAAAGTTCACACGAATCCAAGACACTTCTCAGACAATTTTCAAAGCTTCTTCATGATAAACTTCTGATGCTAAAGCTGCATAATTTGGTGATCAGTCATGCAATAAATACATACCAGAGATTATAAATTGATTTGACATGAACAAATTTTTATCTGAATCTAATTCCTTCATCACCATCGTTCAGGTGCCTTGCTGTTCGACATGAGCGATCATGTCTTTCCATCCGTCATGATCTCTGATCCTCCAAATTGTAGTTGTTGCCTTCCCTGTTCTCCTTTGCTGAAGGCTCCATCTTTGAGCTGAGACCATAGTCGATGTTGAGTTCATGATTATACAAGGGAAAGATATTGAAGTGATTTCCCATGGTCTTCTTCAGTGGCAGTGTCCACACTGGACGGGTTACCCTGGCCATTGATCAGCAGATTAATCTGCCCAGCATTTTTAGTTTTACAGCCATAAATTCCAATTTGTAGAATCTGCTTGTAAAAAGCTACCACCCTCTGCATTCCATGGTTTCATGTGACCCTGATTGGGAGGCTAAACAGGTACAACACCTTGCCCAAGGGTGATGTAGGCTATCGGATGGAAGGAACGCCTTATACCTCCTTTTGCCAATGTTACATCAAAGACCAGCAGCAATAGAAATTTGCTAAGATAATGGTATTTTTAAAACAATATTTTTAAAACGATATACTAATAATAACATTTTACTTAAATCTAAACTTAACCCCAACTATATGCAAATGTGTATGTGTGCATTACCCAAACCTTTACAACTTAGGCACAATTCTGCAAAGACAATTCGAAGTTCAGTCTTAGAAATCCTGTGTTGAATCTCTGAACCTTTAAACCGATGTTCAGAAGTAATTATGAAATAGGTGAGACGCCGAGTCAACAGACTTCTCAAAACCCACAAATCCTTTTTGAGAGGCTTCCAGAGAATGTTCTTTCATACGAATGATTGTTAAAACTCCGCTCTTTCTTGTGTAAGAGAAACCAAACATCTGACTTCCACAATGCTTCCATGAACCCAGGCAAGGGTTTACAAAAATGACCATCAAAATGGTCACAATCCAAATACTTGAATGATCTGGCTTCCTTTACCCAGACATACAGCGCAAGGAGAAAACAACAGCAGTGCCAATCTCACACAAAGTTACTTCATTTCTGTCTTTTCAGATGACTGGCTGATGATACTGAATGCTGCTTCTTCCATGTCTCAATCTCATGACTTGCTTGATCAATATTGGTTTCAGTTTCCATTTCTAAACAAAAATGAGTCATAAACATATGGCCTTCTCTCTGAACAGAAGCCTTCTCTTTAGGTAAACAATCCATTGTTCTGGTTCTTAATTGATAGCATTAATTCTGTTTATGGCTTGGACTTAGGTGCCTCTGCATCTGTTCAAAATATTGTAATGAAATCTGTGTTAGCACCCTGTTCCAACCCCCAAAGTAACTAACTAAAACAAACAGAAGCCTGCAATTGTGCAGCACTGTTACAAACCAGACTAACAGCAATAGAAATTCACCAAGACAAAACAATTATCTTTATTAATAATATATCACTTCTTATTTAACACTAAACTTAACCCCACTACACGCAAGTATGTGGGGGTGGGGGGGTTCCAAAACCATTACAGTTTAGGCATGACTGTAAACAGAATCAATTTTTAAAGTTCAGTCAGTCTTGTGTTGAAACTCAGATTTTTAAAATTGTTGCTCATAAGTAATTATGGAGTAGGTGTGAAGCATCAGGCTTCTCAAAACTCATGAAATGCTTGTGGAGTGTTTTTTTCTGAGAATTGTTTCTTTACTTGAATGATTTTGCCCTCTTGCATGGAGGTTATGGTACTTGCGATCTCTGCACAATGATCTCACAGACACAGGCAAGGATTATATGAAGTGGCCATGTGAAAATAGACATGGTAAAACTGTCCTCTTTTCAAAGAGACAGTTAAAGTGGGTTTTCCTTACCACTGACTTTGTGCATCTCCCATAATGAAGAGAATACAACACGAACAGCACCTCTCTGACCAAAGGCTACTGCATTTCTGACCTCAGATTTTTCTTAGGAGTTATATTAAAAATGCATAACATCACTGCTGTCTTTGAAGTTTTTTCAAACCACTTCAAAAGTATGAATCATGAACAAAGGACTCCGGCCTGTTTTTCCTGAGTGTTTGAAGTTCCTCTCTTCCAAATGTTTTACGAGCAAAAGCTTCCAGACTTTTTGCACAGTTCAACCAGCAGAATGGCTGTGTTTACACATGCATTTCTCCTTAGCAAACACTATTGTTCCAACAATTGAATGAACCAATCAATACTAAATTTTATTGCTCTGTTTTCCGGATGCAGTGTCTCTGAAAATCCTTTACTAAGATAATATATATATATATATATTTATTTATTTAAAGATTATTAATAACACAATTCCATCACAAACACCGACACTGAACTAGTTGCTTAAGTAGCCTGGATTTTAACAAAATCATCTCAGATCAAGGTTTCCGCATGTGCACACTCAAACATGGAATAGAAGTTCTGAATTTGGTAGCTGAACTATTCCACCCTTTTCCTTACTATGCTCCAAAGATAGAGTCTTTTGCAGATCACAAAGTTATGGAAATTGGTCACCAATTATTCACAGAAAACCTGCATGCCCAAAGTTAGACTGCAAGTAGGAACAACATCTCATCAGCTTTCTTAAAAAGGAAAGGCTTGTTTTTCACATTTTTAATACATTTAATTTAGTTTCTTTTAAAACTTGTTTGAAGATGTTCTCCAGTGCTGTGCATTTGTTTTTATTGTTAAATTTCATTCATTTTGCCAAAGCTTTTTGATCAACTTTTAAATAATGTTAATGTGCCTGAACACTTAGGGATTTCAAATTCATTTAATGTCTTTGACAGTTGGATAAGCGAAGAAGTGTACACTCAGGTGGTATGCATTGTGTATGCAATAGGCTGCAATCACAGAAGGCTTTGCCAAAGTGGACTGGAACAGCTTTTGGCTGACATAAGCAGACTTGCAAAAGTTAAGCATATACTAATTGCCTAGTCAGCAGCAAGTGTAATATTCTGCTGTTGGCAGGAAGCCCTGGGCCAAAATATTTTGAGAATCATTCGATATTGTAGAAGATAGATGCACCAAAACAGGAATAAAGTCAATGAACATCCCACTGAAGGCTCAGGCAATGATGATAGATGAAAGTATCAATGACGTGTGCAGGAAATGCTGTTGGAATTCATATTTGTAGGACTAAAGTTCTTACTGTCTTGTGGCACACATGAAAGAGACAACAAAGGACAAATGCAAAACCAGCATATAAAAATAACAAATACAAAGCTATTTCCCTCAGCTGCTTATTCCAGCGTCAACAGAAACCCACGATATCTTGGATAAAAATACTTTAGAATTGTAATACTACTAGGACAATTAAACATTGTGGAATAATTGATTAACTGGAAGTTTATCCTTGATGTGTAAATAGTTAATTAATATTTACTTGTCTTCATGGATACCAATTAGAACAATATTATTTGTTCTTTAGGAAATGCAAATAAGATGCCGATTTCTTTCTACCTCTTGAATTCATGTTGCTCATTAAACGGGAATGAAGCATTTATTTGTATCTTTGAGAAAATGTGTATTTTCCAACAGTTTGTTCGCTTGGTATTTACAGTGTAACAGATTTGAGAATTAAAAGACAAATTGAAAAAATACATATCTGACATTTTGGGCTTGAGCCCTTTATCAAGGTATGAGAGAATACCAGCAGGCGTCTGATCAAAAAGGTGGGGGGGGGGGGTGGGAGGGGTGGCAAGGGCAGGAGATGGAAGGTGCAGAGAGGAGGGAGGGGACAGCAGCAATGAGGGGGAGGAGGGATGGCTGAGTGGGAAAGGGGGAAGGGAGGGGAGAAATGGAAAAACTGGAAAGAGGAGGGGAAAGAAAAGAGGGAGGGGAAAGAAAAGGTGAACACGTTTAGCAGAAACCAGATAAATCAAAGTTAAAGCAGAAAATAAGATGTTCTTTCAATTTGCGGGTGACCAGGGAGTATGACTCAGAATTGAAATGGTTAGCTATTGGGAAGTCACTGTTGTTGAGGATGGAGAGGAGGTGCTGAACGGTGATCTCCCAACCTGCGAGCAGTTTCTCCGATGGAGAGAATGCCACAAAGGGAGCACCCGGATGCAGTATATAAGTCCTGTGAAGAAACAAGTATTACTTCACTTGTTTGGGGCCCCGGACCATGGTGAGAGAGGAGGGATGGGCGCAAGTGTTGCACCTTCTGTGGCCACAGTGGAAGGTGCTGAGGGGACGTTAGGTGGGTAGGGATGAGTGCATGAGGGAATAACAGAGGGAACAGTCCCTACGGAAGGCCAGGAGGGGAGAAGAAAAAAATCCTGTTGTAAGTGCCAGAAATTCCAGCGGATAATGTGTTGGATGTGGAGGCTGGTAAGTGAGGATTAGGGGGATTCCATGTTTGTTGTGTCTGCAAGTAGAGGGGGCCAGGGGAGATGTGCAGGAAATGGAGGAAATGCAGCTAAGCACTGAGTTGATAGTGGTGGAGGGGAAGCCACGTTAGTGGAAGAAGGCAGACATTTCAGAAGATCTGGGGATCAATACGTCAGAGACGGAGAAATTGAGGGAAGTAGATGGACTCCTTGCAGGGTGTAAGCAAGTATAGTCAAGGTAGTTGTGGGAGTTAGAGGGTTTGTAGTTTATGTTGGTGGAAAGCTCATCTCCCAAGATGGAGTCAGAGATCCAGAAAGGGGAGAGAGAGTTGTCAGAGATGGACCAGAGGAGTTTGAGATCAGGGTGGAATTTGGCTGTGTGGATAAAATTGACAAGCTCATTGTGGGTGCATGAGGCAGTCCCGATGTTACAAATTTTAAATTCTCCTCCCCTCTCAGCCTTCAGTAGGGACCGCTCCCTCTGTGATTCCCTTGTACTCTCATCTCTCCCCACCTATCGCCATGCCCTGGCCTCCCAGTACTGTGGTCACAGGAGTATAATCCTTGGCCCCACATCTCTTCCCTCATCACGGTCCACGTCCATAAACAAGCCTTTCACGTGAACACTTCACTTGTAGATCCAGGGGATTTATCTACTGCATTCTCTACATTAGAGGAACAGGTTGCAGTCTAAGAGATCACTTCGCTCAACACCTCCTCTCCATCCACATCAACCTCTCAGTACTCAACCATTTTAATTCTGAGTCACATTCCAAAGCTCACATGTCTGTCCAAGGTCTTATGCACTATCCCACCCTGACAACCCGCAAATTGGAGGAATCCCACCTTATTTTCTGTATGGGCACCCTCCAGCCAGATGGCATTAACATGACTTCTCTGCTTTCTGATAAACTTGCTCGCCTTTTCTTTCCCCTCCCTCTATCTAGTCTTTCCAGTTCTCCCCTCCCTTCCCCCTTACCCACCCAGCATTCCTCCTCCCCCTCATTGCTGCTGTCCCCTCCCTCCACCTATCATCTCCTGCCTTTCCCCCCCTCACCCACACTTTTGTTCAGATGCTTGCCAGCATTCTGTCATAACTTAATGAAGAGCTCAAGCCCGAAACATTGGTTATGTATTTTTACCTTGGCTACATAAAGGACTGTATCTGACCCAACCTTGTTGCACGAAAACCAACAAGGTCGGGTCAGATACAGCAATGAGCTCTCTGAACCCTTCTCCATTAACAATGGCGTGAAGCAAGGCTGTGTTCTGGCACCAACCCTCTTTTGAATCTTCTTCAGCATGATGCTGAACCAAGCCATGAAAGACCCCAACAATGAAGACGCTGTTTACATCCGGTACCGCACGGATGGCAGTCTCTTCAATCTGAGGCGCCTGCAAGCTCACACCAAGACACAAGAGAAACTTGTCCGTGAACTACTCTTTGCAGATGATGCCGCTTTAGTTGCCCATTCAGAGCCAGCTCTTCAGCGCTTGACGTCCTGCTTTGCGGAAACTGCCAAAATGTTTGGCCTGGAAGTCAGCCTGAAGAAAACTGAGGTCCTCCATCAGCCAGCTCCCCACCATGATTACCAGCCCCCCCACATCTCCATCGGGCACACAAAACTCAAAACGGTCAACCAGTTTACCTATCTCGGCTGCACCATTTCATCAGATGCAAGGATCGACAATGAGATAGACAACAGACTCGCCAAGGCAAATAGCGCCTTTGGAAGACTACACAAGAGTCTGGAAAAACAACCAACTGAAAAACCTCACAAAGATAAGCGTATACAGAGCCGTTGTCATACCCACACTCCTGTTCGGATCCGAATCATGGGTCCTCTACCGGCACCACCTACGGCTCCTAGAACGCTTCCACCAGCGTTGTCTCCGCTCCATCCTCAACATCCATTGGAGCGCTTACACCCCTAACGTCGAAGTACTCGAGATGGCAGAGGTCGACAGCATCGAGTCCACGCTGCTGAAGATCCAGCTGCGCTGGATGGGTCACGTCTCCAGAATGGAGGACCATCGCCTTCCCAAGATCGTGTTATATGGCGAGCTCTCCACTGGCCACCGTGACAGAGGTGCACCAAAGAAAAGGTACAAGGACTGCCTAAAGAAATCTCTTGGTGCCTGCCACATTGACCACCGCCAGTGGGCTGATAACGCCTCAAACCGTGCATCTTGGCGCCTCACAGTTTGGCAGGCAGCAACCTCCTTTGAAGAAGACCGCAGAGCCCACCTCACTGACAAAAGGCAAAGGAGGAAAAACCCAACACCCAACCCCCAACCAACCAATTTTCCCTTGCAACCGCTGCAATCGTGTCTGCCTGTCCCGCATCGGACTTGTCAGCCACAAACGAGCCTGCAGCTGATGTGGACTTTTTACCCCCTCCATAAATCTTCGTCCGCAAAGCCAAGCCAAAGAAAGAAGAAAGAAGAAGACATAAAGGACACTGTTTAACCTGCTGGGCTTCTCCAGCATTTTGTGTTTTTACTTCAACCACAATGTCGACAGATTTTCTTGATTTACAAATGACAAATTGAAGTTGTTATAATAAAATATTAAAGGCAATTTTATTCAGCCACATAGATCATTAAATTCCCAAACTACCAGTCAACATCCAGAGCTCTAACTATAAAACAGAACTTGTATGATCATCATAAATCACTGCAATATAATGATCCATGGAACATCACATATCATAACAAGCTTTCACAATATTACAAAGCTTCAATTCCCTCCAAGGGGCGATGAAGGAAATTCACAAGATGCATTAGTTTTGATTCAATTTCATTAGCCAAACAAGTTGTTAAGATGAAGTTAAATTACATATGCTACAGCAATTTGAAAAATTAATGATTTTACTCATAAGACACAAAGAAAAGTCAGCCTGTTCTAGTGACATTTTTCCTGTGTTGGATGATGTTAAAAGCTGTACCAAACCTCATTAAGGTTCAGTGTGTATGTGGATATTGGTGCCACAAGGTCAAAAAGAAACCCAAAAGTCAATTAGCATTTAATCTATTTTACAGGAGATACTATAAAATTCACTAATAAATCAGCCATCTTTTATAATCTTTATTGCTTATATTTTCCCACATGCAAATTTGCAAACTACAATTTAAAAAATCTATGATTAACCTGATCAAATTTATCATGTCATTTGCTCAATGATAGAGTGCACTTGTATTAAGTAATGCACCATTTTGAAATTTAAAGCTAACCAATCTCAAAACTACCATATTGCATCTGTGAACAGAACCAGTATGAACCAGCAATGAAGCTTCATTGCAGTGTCATTGGTGCCATGCTTCAGCATAGAAGGAACACAGCACGCAGCTTCCACAGCTGGCATGAAGCAATCAGCTCTCAGTTTTCAAATTCAAATTAAACACCATGTGGAAAATCTGGTAACAGTGTAGTAAAGTAGAAAAAAAACACATCAGCGAAAACCCTGTTAACTAGCGCAGGTGGATTTTGTGTAATGAAGCAAATAGCACAAGCAATCACAGGATGTATTCACAACTGTATCAAAGCACACTGGGAAGTAAACAATGTCATGCCTAAGCAGGTTTAAGTGCGAATCAAATCAAAAAGTGCACTGATTGAAGCAAATATCTTTCAGGTGAATTCAGGTGACAATAAGCTAGAATTGATGTACTATTCAATTTCACTTAATAATGTAAAACATTTGTAATTATTTGCTGATGCTTTACAAACCTAAACAGAAGCCCCTTTTCCACTGGCACACTGTCCCAGAAATTAACGGAATTAACTGAGACAGAGGTTCAGTGGAAAAAGAAAACACACAGCACAGCGTCGTCAAATTATGTAATTTCACACTGGCGAGTGACGGCTACTATCCCTACTCATTTCCCCAGTGTCAGCTGACACCGGTTTGCCGATTAAACCAGTGGGAAAAGGACAGCAGAAAGTGAGCCATTTCCAGTTGAAGGTAGAATACTCCAATCTGCGGGGATGAGTTGCGTTCCGTGGAAAAGCAGTCACTGTCCCGGTTAAAGGAAGACCAGTGGAGATAGCACAAATAGCTTCCTATCCTATGGCTAGAATTGAAATGGTAAGTGACACAAAATCTGACCTGGGAAATAAATAAAAATACTTTTCAGAAACTGGGAAAAAGTTAGTTGGCAACAATTTCAATCATTTCACAGATCATCAAATGATCTCATCCCAAAGTTTGCAAATCCCAATCCATACAAATCTCAAATTTAGTAACTTTCATTTGCCACAATGAAAATTATACCTTTAAATCATTTTTATTTTTCATAAATCTAGAATGTATTTGTAATATCAGAAGCTTACACATTATTTTTCATCCAAGTTAAAAAAAAATCAGAATTGCAAAAAGGTACAAGATGTATTTTTCCATGTTTATTCATAGAAAGAATTGGGGGAATTTAAGGATAACTAAATAATAAGAGGAAAGAGTAATAGTTTTGTGATACAAGTCAATATTTTCTGTGTTTCTTATCAACACAGCAGGCTGCTATTAAACCTATCGAGCAGATGATGGGCGACAGAGCAATTAATCTTAGTTAAGTAACAACACAGAAATGTTGGAGGAATTCAGCAGGTCTTACAGTGTCCATAGGAGGTAAAGATAGAACCAACTTTTTATTTCCCTGTAATCTATTCTCTGTCACATGCCCACAAACACCTGGCTCTTCCATCAGTACCCGCACTAGAAATAATTCACAGTGGCCAAATGTCCTACACGTCTTTGAGATGTAGGAAGAAACAGGACTCCCACATGATCACAAGAGAAGGTATACAAACTTCACATTGACATCAAGTCAAGTTTATTGTCCTCTGATT
The DNA here is from genome assembly GCF_036971445.1 of Narcine bancroftii. Taxonomy (NCBI): domain Eukaryota; kingdom Metazoa; phylum Chordata; class Chondrichthyes; order Torpediniformes; family Narcinidae; genus Narcine; species Narcine bancroftii. The sequence continues at coordinate 186,397,824 of NC_091474.1, forward strand.
GTAAATACCAACAAAAAAGTGTTCTCTGATCCTCGGTGCAAAATCATACAGACATACAACCAGTCATAACAAATATATAGACAAATAATACATATGCAGGACAAGTATTATATCTATTTAAATAAATAAATATTGCTCTGTATAAATGAGAGCGCTGAAGGTTATAGGTTATACCTGCGAGACAGCTGTACTGCTTGGCAGCACCATTGTGACACTATAAATGTGCATGAACTGGGACGCTTACCCTCAATATAACAAATATATTACACAATTCAGCGGGGAGGGCAGACTCTGAATCCTGAAGGAAATCTTCCAAGTTCCAGAGTCAGAGGACTGTAGTATTTCTGGACTTTTGCCATGAGGACAATTATAAGGGGTCACTCAAAGTTCTCAGTGCAGAACTGCAATTCAGTGTCAGCTTTCGACTTTGGGTGGGCGGTGGAAGGAAATGCGACAATCCAGAATGCATTAATCTCTGGAAAACTTGAAAAAACACTTCAGAAAATAGACAACTCTCAATGGCCTACTTAATCAATTTGATGGGCAAAATAAAAATGCTGTTTCCTCAACTATATTTCACAAAGGAACAAAATTCAACATCAATTGGGATGAATGTGATAAGTGCTAAATTGGACCAATCTTACATACCTAATTATATCTTTATTACAATAATGAAAATTAAATGAGTGAACAACTTGATTCAGTACCCTTAATTGTTGACATGGATCAAATGATTTTATTATGCTTTCTTTGTGACTTTCTCTCTCTTCACACACACACAAATCTAATAATTACTTATATAATTATATTCATCCCACTGAAATAAATTTATTTTTATCCTATAAGAAATATTACTGATGCATTCAAATTTTCCAGGAAAGTAGACTTCATCTGGCAACCAGTGACTCCATGATCTAATTATTGATATTTTTGAACCTGTTGATTAGATTGTCTTTTAAATATGCAGTAAAATCAGTTATCTGAAATTCAAGAAAACAGAAACCTCAAGGAAACAGCAAACAAATCACGGAAAATAAATGGGCAAAAAGGTTTAAAATCGCTGCGTCTCATCGTCAGTTCTCCATTACAACAACATGCAGTCTCAAGCAACTGGAAAACTCACTCATCTGGCTGCTACCAATCCCCATAGGAGCCAGATAGCAGGGGTTTTACTGCATTCTGTTTGAGGTTCTTGACAAAGGATACACAGATTTCTTTGATAAAACCAAGTCCCAGCCAGATAAGCTTGTGAAAATACAATAACCAAGTTAATTCTTTTGTGGAATTTGGATACATTAAAATTGTCAAGGAAACCTGACCCCATTTTTGCTGAAGCGTTAGCAGTGAAGCTTTGAAAAACTTGTAATGTATTTGTGTATCTGCATTTTGTTGACGCAATACTGACATTGGTATTTTCAGAAATAATAAAGCCATTGATACTTCAGTATAAATAAATTGAATACAGGAAAGATTTCCTCACAGATGAACTATTTAGGTGAAAACTAAAGAAAATGTGTTTGCAGTTTTATTTTACTGTTAATTTATTAGAGATCTTTAAAATAATAGAATTTGATAAATACACACCGATATATCATTTCTCTTAGAGGTCAAATCCAGACAAAATTTTCATTAAAATTAAAATAGCAACGAAAATTGAATTTAGAAACATCTCTTCACATAATGGCCAATAGAAATTGGGAATTTAAATCCCTCAGAGTACTGGGGAAAAATAAGTTTTATGAATATGCTTAATAAAGGGCAAATGTATTAGATAAGGCTTTCAGTACTGTTGCTTGTGCAAATGTGGGAATATAATTGCTTCTTTACATCTGTGCCATAGTAAGGTAACTAAGTTCACAAGTATGTCAATAAGCCTTGAATTCTGGGATACTCTAACTTTCCCAGAACATTTGTTGACATTACAAGGTAACGAGTAATGGTAAACACAAAATGCAGATGCGTGAGTCATGTGTGAAACTTGCGAGGGTCTCATGCAAACCCCCACTCAAATTGTGTATAAATGAATGACGAACACTCCAATACTGTGGGGCTCAGTGCTTGAATCCCCCTCACTCCTGCTAGCAAGATAAAGGGTTAATGAAGAAGCTGTCATATGTTTATTTGATTCTGTGGTGTTTTCTGCTGTCTGTTTTATTAGAGCATGGGCTGACTTTAGCAATACTGTGAATGTTATCTTGAACTTATTCTGAATGAAATGGAAAATGAGATGAAGGCAGCAAGTATTATATGAATAAAAATAGGAAAATGGAGCTCAGGTGCAGACAACTTTATTCAGTAAAACTTTTGTTATCCGGAATTCAAGGAACCAGCAGCCTCAAGCAATTGGCAAAGCAAAATAGCAGAAAATAAATAGGTAAAAAAAATGGAATTTTAAAATGGACACACCTTGCCATTAGTTCACCAATCCACGCATCATGCAATCTCAACTATACAGAAAATTCATTTATCCGTCATTGACCAATTCCCTTAGGTGCAGAATACTAAGGGTTTTGCTGTATTAAGGCAATACACAAAAGTGCTGGATAAACTCAGCGACATCTATAGGAAAGAAAGGGTAATCAACGTTTCAGGCCTGAGTCCTTTATCAAAGTGCCAAGCTTCAGCACTGAAATGTTGGTTACCCTTTACTTCATATAAATGCTGTGTGACCTGCTGAGTTTCTCCAGCATTTCAATGAATTGTACTCTTCTCTTTTCTCTTTGGCTTGGCTTCGCGGACGAAGATTTATGGAGGGATATGTCCACGTCTGCTGCAGGCTCGTTGGTGACTGACAAGTCCGATGCGGGACAGGCAGGCACGGTTGCAATGGTTGCAAGGGAAAATTGGTTGGTTGGGGTTGGGTGTTGGGTTTTTCCTCCTTTGTCTTCTTCAAAGGAGGTTGCTGCCCGCCGAACTGTGAGGTGCCAAGATGCATGGTTGGAGGCGATATCAGCCCACTGGCGGTGGTCAATGTGGCAGGCACCAAGAGATTTCTTTAAGCAGACCTTGTACCTCTTCTTGGGTGCACCTCTGTCTCGGTGGCCAGTGGAGAGCTCGCCATAGAACACAATCACAGCATCTACAGACTTCCCTGTGTATCTTTAGATAAAGGCAGAACAGCTTTGACAAAATATTAATTATACATTGCCTAAAGTCTGCACTATTTTAGACCAGAAAAATATTATATTGTGGTCTCTAAATGTTTTCTAATTGAAGCAAAGGCAGCATTTTTTTTAAATTAAAGAGTCATCATTATTATCTGAAGAAACAAGGGATTTTTAAACACTGATAACCCCATAGATTTTATTGATCAACTTTAACAAGAAACTTCATGAATGTAATGCAAATCTCACTTGAGATACAATTGAATTTTCCATTATACTTTAATCCTTTTATCTTTAATAGCTTTGGACAGTACAGCATCCCCCAACAAATGTGAAAATGAATTTATTGTACCATTTTAGTGCAAGACAAACACCAAGAATTGGAAAACAAGCTGAAAGAGAAAAAAAATGTTGCAAGGGACAACAAAAGAGAAAGAAATGTTGTTAAATTTCACTCCTGCAAACGGCAGTGCTAATAACTTATAAATCATTTATATTGTTTCCATACAGAAGAGTTAAAACACTGAAGCCAAATTCAAAACTTGTCTGGCAAGATTTACTAAGTAATGAATTTTTTTCAAACAATCATCTAGAAATCGTTTAAAATGTACTATTTAATAAATTTCCCATAAAGGGTTGTTGCCAGGATAAAATCACTTGATGATAATACTTGAAATGGGGTGGGTTCTCTGTCAATCAAGAAAATTTTCACCTCTCCTGCCATATGTTAGTATTTCAAATGCAGTGCATTTAACTTTTACATTTAAAGCCAAATGAATCAAAGTGAAGATTTAATGTATTGAACAATAACCTGTTGGTGTAAGCAACATAAAATGTACAAAAGATGCATAAACCTTCATATTTTATAGTAATTTTGAACCAAATCTGATCAATGAAGATTGATTTGTTTTTCATTTTCATCTGGGTCCTCAAAATGCAGTGAGTTTAGTTTGACATAATCCAATGATTTGAATTAACCTAACCATCATGCTACAAAACAAAAACCAAGATCCACACTCTGTTCTCACTTCCATGAACAAGGCAACATACTTATATATTATTTTTTTCAATAATAAATAACGTCACTGCCATTGACATCTTTCTCACCAAAAAAAGTTCCGTTATTTTCAAATCATGAAATATAGGTAGGGTATTGAGATAAAATGGGATCTGTTGCAGTCATACGGTTACCCTGTTGTTTCCAAAATAAACCTGGAGATCACTCCATGTTTAGTATTGACATAAAGACCTTAGTATTTTGAGCCAACTTGTTTCATGATACCCAGTGTTTAATGATGGATAGAAAAAATGTCATCCTCACGATTTCATATAGAATTTCATGATTAATAACATACACAATGCAATTCCAGTACTGTAACTGATGCAGTAACAAATTTGCAAACAACTGAACACTGAAGGCTATTTAAGCATAGGAAAAGTTAATGTCTGCTGTTTTATGGTGGAGGAAGATCACTGGGAGACTTGCTGCTCTTTGAATTATGCCAGTTTTCCTTCCAACTTTCACCTGAACTGGACAGAAAAGCTTTAATTTAGCATTACATCAGAAAGAAGGGGCCTTAAGGTCTTAACTACCCAAATTATGCAAAGTGCTATCTATTTCTATAAAATCAGAATTAGTAAAACATGCATTCATTTAGAGAGCTAAGAAACAGATCTAAACTGGCTCAGTGGTAATATTAAACAAATCAAAATATCTATCTTGATGATCTCGGCATGACAATGGGGCTGGAATAATATTCAACATTTGGCCTCTTAAAAAAACTGGGGAGGAAAACTTGGCATTAATTCAGTCTAAAGATTTATCAGAGCACAGAGGATCCTATCCATTATGTTCTGAAGGTCATGAATGGATTATGTCATCCTTCCTCATACGTGAGATAAATGCTCATAAATCTTTAACATTTGAATTTAAATTCATTTGTGATTCTAGCTGGGATCAATAAATAATACCATCACTCATGATGAAAGCCGCACTAACAAGACTTCCAACTTCAGAAGTGTGAAAATTTTAGTCCTTTTATCATAATGGGACCAAACCAAAAAGTAATTGCCTGGGAAACAAAGAAAACAAACCTCATTTGGTAACTGTGCTTCAGCAAGTGTATGAAGTTTAACATCAAACATTAAAAAAATTAAAATGCAAAAAAATTAACCTATAAGAGACCAGCTTGTCCAGGGAGACTCTCACACCATCATGGTGCAATTGCACACAATGAACTGCTACAGACAGTGAAATAATGCAGCAGCCTTTTATCTCCAAGTCAACAAATTTAAAACATGATAGTTTAGGGAATAAATGACAGATTCTGTCCTTGGTTAATATTTTCATGTTGAATTGGATGGACACAAGTCCTAAAAAGTTTGTATCCTTGAGGAATTCACATGCACATAATTTGAAAAGATTCAGACAGCTCAAGAACATTGATCAGAATATTAAAGATGTTAGCTGCTTCATTTTGCAGGGATTATTGGTCCTGGTTTATGTGATATGGATGCTTTAAATCAGTGGTTTTCAAACTTTTTCTTTCCACTCACATACCACCTTAAGTAATCTCTATGCCATAGGTTCTCTGTGATTAGTAAGGGATTACTTAAAGTGGAGAAAAAAGGCTAAGAACCAATCACTGCTCTCAACCCAATTGTTACTGAAATATTTTGCTTGAGAAAAATTGTTATTGGCCCATTTCCTTTGGAGTGATAAAACCATGTCAGTGCCAAGGAGGCCATCTGCAGGCATTGCCACCCCAAGCAAAATGCTATACCCCCATATGTTTGCGGCCATCACTCGCCACCAGACCAGCCCCCGCCCACATCACTAGCGTACGTCAAGCATCACTAGCATCTAGCTTGACACATGCTAGTGGCTCTCCATGCAATAAAAGCAGTGCTTTTGTCTACTACGTCAGAGGGAAGGAGGACAACCAAGTTCTTCAGCAGGTAAGATGCCCTCTCCCCCCCCCAGCTTAGTGAGTGTATGAGCCTTGGACTGTGCCCCCCCACCCCCCCGGTTATCCTAATGCCCCCCTCTAACATTCCTTCTGGCACTGACCCTCCTGTGCACATTACGAGTCAATTAGGTACGATTAAAACAGTGGTTTTTAAACATTTTCTTTCCACCTACATTAATAATCTATGGCATAGGGATTACTTAAAGTGGTATGTGAGTGGAAAGTAAAAGGTTGCGAACCACTGCTTTAAAGCAATGAAATGGAAACTGTGCATGACATTTGCAAAACCTGGACCAAAAACATAAAAATACAAGAAAAACAATTTGTATTCTCTCTTTAATACACTTTTAAGATTATCAAATTCCTGACCTCCATTCACTTCTTATTAATCCTCCCTAAATCCCACCATTCTATAACCCTCTCAGTTCCCAGAAATTCTCTGGCCTTGGCCTCCTCCATATTCACACACTATACTGCTTCCACATGATAGTGTCAGCATCAGAAAGAGACTGGCCCATCTTGTCCACGTGATCAAGTTGTCTTCTAGAACTGAACCACTTGGCCTGGATTTGGCCCATGCTTCCCTGAACTTTTAAGTACAGTACAACTCTCATTATCCGAAATGGTCAAGACTGGGTCCATTTTGGATAGATTGTTTATTCGGAGAACCAGTCATTTTTTTAAAAACAACCTAATAGCAATAGCAAATCACTTGTAACAGTGTTTATACAATAACCAACAGCATGGGAAGGGTTTTAAACATTAAAATAAAGTTTAATTCTCACTAAAAATAAATGCTCGCCACTGCCAATCACTGACACCTCCCCACCAGGGCCCCACTCTTGCTGGGAGCCTGAGGGTCCCATTCCTGCCTGGGAGTTTGAGGTCCTCACTGCCATTGCTGGGAGCCTGATGTCCCTGGTCAGTTTGGCTCAGAAAATTTTTTTGGATGAATGAGTGTTTCAGATATCCTCGTTTATCCAAATTTTTTTTAAAAATTCCGATAACTGAGGATTTTGGAGAATCTATTTTTGGATAATCGGAGTTGTACTCTACTTTCCCAATTTTTTGAAAAAATTATAACAATATCAGCTCGACCACTTCCTCTGGGAATTTGTTTTATTTGCCCCACCACCATTTTGTTGCACTCTGATCTCTGAAAAACTTCCACTCTCACCCTAAATCTATGTCCTCTGGTCTTTGGCCCACCTATTCTGAGAAAAAGATTGACACTACTCATGTTCCTTTTGCCCCTCAAGATTTTATGTACCTCTATATAAAACAGCCTTCCACACTTAAAGTCCCAGGCAATCTGATCTCACCTTTTCACTCAAGCCTTCCACACCTGTCAACATTCTCTTGAATCTTGTTTTGTTTCCTTTTCAGCTTAATGACCTTCTTCCAAGAGTTGGTCACTGGAACAATGCACAATATTCCAAGTATGGTCTCAGTTGTATCATGACATCCCAATTCCTGTAAATTCCAGACTGACGAAGGCAAGCGACCAATTGCTTTCTTCAGCACCTTGTTGACCTGTATCACACCAATTTCAGAGAACTATGTTCTTTCACATTCCCCAAGGCCCTACCATTTACTTGGCAAGGCCAACCCTGGTTTGGCTTACCAATCTGCAACATCCCTCCTTGCACTTTTCAGAGTGGAATTACATTTGCTATTCCTTGGTCCACTTCCCGAGTTGATCAAGACCTTGCTGCAGTAAACCACCAATTGGACTGTGCACTAAACCACCAATTTTAGTGCCATCACCAATTTATTAATCCTGTCAATGATATTCTTACTACTAATAGAGATAACATGCAACAGAGGACCCAATGCCGATTACTGTGGTACGCAAACTGTCACAGGCCTCCAATCTGCAAAACAACCCTTTGACTACAACCATCAAGCCAATTTCAAAGCCAGCTGGCTAGTTCGCCAGGGATTTCACGTAATCTAAGTTTCTGGACCAGCCTATCAAAGAGGACCTTGTCAAATATCTTGCTAAAACACCTTGACAAAATCCACTGCCCTCGTTAATACTCCTGACTGTGCTGACTGGCTACATTACAGATCGGTTCAAAATGGAAAGGTCAACAGAAGGTAGTGGGCACAACCCAGTACATCACAGGTAAAACTCTCCCCACCATCAAGAAAACCTATGGTCGGAGAGCAGCAACAATCATCAAGGATCCACATCACCCAGGACATGCTCCGTTCTTGCTACTGCGAATAGGAAAGAGGTAGAAGTGCAACAAGACTCCTACCATGAGGCTTAGGAACAGTTGCTACCCCTCCACCATCAGACTTCTAAACAATACTCAATCAGGGATTTTGCACATTATTTTTGCCGTATTTGCAGAGTTTGTTTACATTTCTCTCTTTTCCACACACAGTTTACAGTACCGATTCTGCCTGGCCCAAAGGAAAAAAATAATCTCAGAGTTGGATGTGATGTCATGTGTGTACTCGGACAATAAATTTGAACTTGAACTCTTAACTTCACCTCTTCAAAAAATAACCAAATTTGTGAAGCACAATTTTCCATAAACAAAACTTTGCTGACTATTCTTAATCAGTCCTTGCATTTCCAAATCCTCTGAGATTTTGTCCCTCAAAATCAATCTATTGAGGAACTACTATATTTGAGGGGTTCGACCAAACCAAATTGTTGTCCATCTTTATTGCTAACTTTTCTTGTTCTTTCCTCATGAATTTCTTCATGCAAAGAACTCAAAATCTTTGAGACCTGTGGATATTCAGTCATCATGCAAACAGGAATAAAGTCCATTGATCTGTGAATCAGGCTCCACAAGGAAAATTTATCCACTACAGGAACAACCATGATATATCTGGATGTCAGAGTAGGCCAGGGGCTGTATGAAGCCATCATGCTACTACACTCATGTTTCAAGTAATTTTATAACTTTTTAGAAAAGTTTTCTGGAAAACAATGTTGGAAAAGAATAATGTTTAAAAATTGAAAATTCGCAAAAAATATTATTTTTCAGCAACTAACTGTCACCAGGCAATTCTGATCTCACCAATTTCTACAATCCTTTAAATCAACGTGGGTGGCACAGTTAGCGTGTGGGTGGCACAGTTGGCATAGCAGCTAGAGCAACGCCATTACAGTTCCAGAGATCGGGACCAGGGTTCAAATCCCGTGTTGTCTGTAAGGAGTCTGTACATTCTCCCCATGTCGACGTGGGTTTCCCCCAGGTACTCTGGTTTCCTCCCACCATTCGAAATTGTAGGTCAATTGGGTGTAATTGGGTGGCATGGGCTCGTGGGCCAAATGTTACTCAGCTGAATGCCTAAATTAAAAAAAAATTGAAACAGCAGAACTAAAATTTGAACGAATTAATCAGATCTATTTCCTATACCAGCCATCTTGATAACAAAAAAAGTTGATCAGAAAGATGAAAGACATTTCAAATTGGATTCAGCAAAAAAGAACATTTGTATATTCCAGTTTCAGAAGGTATTAGATTTTTATCTACTTATGTGCACCCAATCCCACTAGAGATGTCTTGGATATTCTACCTAATTTAGGCATGCAAGCATCTCGGAGTGTTCGTTATTTCTCCCAAAATGCATCAGACTGCACTCAATTACGTTCAAGCTCATTTGCCAATTTGATGTGCATTCCACAGGTTCATCAGTATCTTTGTATATTTTGATGAAATCTTCATTGTATTAACTCAGTAGTTCACAAACTTTTTTCTTTCCACTCACATACCACCTTAAGTAATTCCTATGCCATTGGTGCTCTGCGATTAGAAAGGAATTGCTTAAGGTGGTATGTGAGTGGGAAGGGAAGGTTGAGAATCACTGCTCTAGACCCAGTTGTTACTGAAATATTTTGCTTGAGTAAAATTGTCATTGGCCCATTTCCTTTGGAGTTATGAAACCGTGCACATAACGAGTCAATTAAGTATGATTAAAACAGTGGTTTTCAAACTTTTTCTTTCCACCCACATACCACCTTAAGCAATCCCTTACTAATTCCAGAGCACTTATGGCATAGGGAATACTGAAAAGTGGTATGTGAGTGGAAAGAAAGAGGTTGAGAACCACTCCTACAATGTTCTATGTAGCACCATCTTCAATTTGTTCCAAGTTGTTCGTGGGCCTTCTGAATGACAGTGGCCCCAGAGCCAAGCCTGACAGAAATCTACTTCGTAGCCTAACAGTCGTCAAAGGCTGAAGCAAGTCTTTGGAAAATCTTAAAGTAATCCTATTTTAATATCAATCTGTTTTTAACTCTTAAATCTATGGTTTTATTTGCTCTTCATTGTCTGCATGAGTATTTCTTTTATGCATGCTATAACTTTATGATAAATAGAAATACCACATCCCAGTGTATAGATTTTTTTCAATTCCTTAGACCAATTTATTTTTAGGGCTCTTGTATCATGAATTAGTGCCAAATTTTAGACCGATTTCTGCCAGGTGACTGTGTTGACTGAAAATGAGTATTACATTGAGCAAACTAATTTCTCTGAGGCAGCTCAAATTGGATATTGGTCAGAATAGTTTGAGATCAATTTGGCAGCCCACTCAACTCTGTGTACCAAATTTGTCAACTTCCTGTTTTTAAGAGAAAATTAAATCAACCTAAGCCACAGTTAGTTAACAGTCATTCATGGTTAAGGAGTTCAAAAGGATTAAAAAGTACTTGCGCAAAAGACGAAATTAAAAAAATTTGGAAAATGCAGGAAATACTCAGCTGGTCAGGCAACAACTGTGGTAAGTTAAACAGTTAAATCACCCATTCTAATGGAAGATCAATGATTCTTTCAGAAGCAATAGCAGACCACCTGGCCCCTTCACTTGGCATACTTCTCTATTCAAAAAAATCATGTCTGATATGATAACATCTCATATATCTTCAAACCTGCCCCAATAATCTGTTTCACCCTTGTCTCCCCCAATCTCATCAAGTATTTACCTGTCACTCCTTCCTTTAACATTTGAGAAAGAGTACACCAAAGACTTTTCACTCTCAGAGGAAAAAATTTTTAAAGGGTGACCTCAAATTAAAAAAAAAAGACTACTTCTCGATTCTCCTCCAAGAGAAAACATTTTTCCATATTTACTTTGTCAAAACCTCTCAGGATCTGTGTTTCCATCACATCCCTCAAGTCTCATGAACACCAATGGATGCAAGCCTAATTTGCCAAAACTTTCCTCATAAAATAACCAACCCATTCCAACTGTTGGTCCAGTAAACCTTCTCCGAACTGACATTTATATCCTCTCTTAAATCAGACCAAATGTTCAAAGTGTTCTCTGAGGGTGTTGTCCAACTTGTTGTTTCCAGCATTTGTTTTTATTTGGTTTTCCACATGTGCAGAGTTTTGAGCTTATATAAAACAGGTTCACAGTAGTATTTGAATATTGCAAACTATAAATGAATTTAAAACACAAATAATTTTGTTAAGATCCTTCAAGAACTCGGAGACGACTGAGAAAAATCATGTCTAATCAAGAAAACTGGCAAGAAACACGAATGCACGTTCTGGTAGCTTTTGCACAATACATCTTCAGCAACTCCAGTTAGAATTATCAGACTCCATTTATAGCCCAATGCATGTGCAGAAGAACAATGTCAGTTTTACCAGTGGAGAAGGTTTAGGCTTAAAATGCACTGACATTCACTGCAGGAAAATCCTTTGTTTTAATGACTATTGAAAAGTAGTCAGTGCAAGTCCCAAACAGCTATTTGCTGCTGGTCTGTGGCATTGTCTTCAATTGAAATTTAAACTATGGCAAGTAATAAAATATGAAATCTAAATCGGCCTGATCATCTTTCAGAACAGGCTGGTGCACATTCCATTACCTCAAAAGTGAAGGAAATGGGGATTTTAATTTTCCTGGGTACATCCTTGGCTTTCAATAGCTTATGGAGATGGCCTCAAGGCAACAACGCACACAATGATTCCCATGTCAGAGGTAGTGCAAAATGGGAGGGGGGAGTGGGGAGATGGAAGGGGAGGGGAGGAATCTGGGGAGGGAATAAAACTGAATCTGAGAACTAATTTGCAAGAACTCAAGGTCAAAAAAAAAAGTCATTTTTACAAGGTTATAGTATATTGAGCCTAAATGCAAGACAGGAATGAAGGAATAATTATTGTTTCATAACTCAATTTAGCTCAAGGCAACTTTATGGCAGAATGATTAAAGGTCACATTATAGTAAATTAATGAAGTATATTTAAACATTGTACATGCCAATTTAATATTAATTTATGCAGAAGTACAAAGCGAGAAGACTATTAGACATAATTTTACCTGAAGTACAAGTTCTTTTGTTTCTTCTCTGTGCAGAAAACTAAAAAGCCACATCAGATGCCATTGGTCTGTTGAGGTGTCCTTAAACACCCATGAAATGACCAATCAACTCACTCAGCTGTGCCATGATCACTCCACTGAAGCAGATAAAGAATAAAATTATACTGACCACTCTGCATTGATGTAGACATCAAATTTGGACATGGGATAATGTCTCTCAGTCTAATCAACCTTGTAAAGGCATCCAGAAGAAATTTGCAAATTGCTTCAAAATTAGGACATTAGTTCCTCACGCTATTTTGATCAATAACCTGACACAGTTACCCTCAGAAGTCTTATCCATCAGAAGCCCTGGGGTCTTCTGTTCCACCAACAAGATAGACTCACCAGCCAAGAGGGAATTGTTCTGAAAGTCTTCAACAGTGACTCAGACCCAATACAGTCTGATGCACAATAGGTTGGATGTGGAAATAACAAAAACATCAACTTTTAAAAAAATAATAGATCATCCCAGCCATAGTGCTGATGACCTGGGGTGCAGAACTCATGACAGTGTTATCAGCAACGTTATTGAGAGACATTTACAAATAATGG